>NC_132927.1:14506679-14664179 GCF_047675955.1 Chlorocebus sabaeus
AGCAGTAACATGTCCTATTATAGAAAGAACATTCTAGATGTAATGTGAGTGGACTGGAAGAGTGCATGAATAAATGCAGAGATAGCAGTTAGGATGTTGACAAGTACTGTATTTCACTAATTTTAAGACATGCAATTTTCCCTCCACATTTTATTATATCTAAATCTGGATTCATCTTACTGTTAGTGGCATGTCATAAATTAATTGGAAGCTTTTATTTTCTTTATCAGTGATACAAAGCATAATAATGTAGTTTACAAACAATGGCAATTTAGATTCAGGTAAACAAAGTCAGAAATGATTGCAGCCTTCACTAAAATGTCTGTTGAAGAGAAGTGAATGTGAAGTTAACATGTATTTTGGAGGTCCAATCATCGGGAATCTGATGACTGTTTGCATTTGGGAACATGAGGTTGAGGAAAAAGTTAATGACTCCTACTTTTTTAAAATTTTATTTTATGTTTTTTCATTTGTGCAGTTGGGATGTGGTGGTTCCATTCATTGAGGTAATGAACTCAATTGGGTTTGTGAGGATGAGGTAGGAAAGTATGGGACCGGATAGATAAACAGTAAAGTTCTACATGTAATGGTTATAAGGTTCTAGTGACTATCCAAGTTTGAACATTCCATCAGTGATTGCATCTACACTTTTGTTTATGAAAGGAATCTGAAGAGAAGATGTGGGCTCTTCTGAAAGATTTTTTACCAGCAAACCCATAAAGTAACCACAGTTGCCTTGGGCTGTGGGGGAAGCAGTTTTCATCCAAAGGTGCCTCTGTCTTAGGTTTCATTCTTGTTCTAGAAATCCCCAAAGTGTGAACTCTGATATTGAAGTCTACATCCTCTTTATGCCTGGTAGATGTCCCTTAAGAAAGGTCCAATCTTCTCTTTCCTGCAACCCACATGTCTTCTAGATGGTGCATATTTGAAGAGTAACCTCGCTATCTTATGGAAAAGCTAAATGTATATTCACTCTGTCTGGGTTTCCAGATTTAAGAGAAATTAGATGGAAAGGGCTTACCTTCGTGACTTCAAAGACAAGGATTGAGGTATAAAATTGTCTGCAGGAATAGTGGAAAGATAAGGAAAAGAGTAGAATATTCTGATCATGACCTTGCCACCTCTCTCTCCATAAGTTTCCCCTGGACCACTGGTGTCAGGCACTTCCTGATTAGGTGTCTGCCAAGATCCTTGCCAGGCACTGCTCCTCCTTTCTGAGTGGTGGGGCTCAGAACCTCTGCACGTGCTGCCAGGGTGCGTGCTATGCCTCGTGGGTAATGCAGAGGAGACTCTGGACCTGTCTCTTTGCTTTCCAGGGCTTTATAGTTTTGGAGTGAGGATTGGGAAATATGATATAGCCATGAGAGGCTCCCCCTATTTCATTTAGACTCATAGTATTTACATGTTATCAGAAGCTTTCTTATGCATTACCTTATTTGATCCTCATAAGTACTTGATGAACTAGCTTAGTTGGGCACCGTTACACCCATTATATCTCCACTGATAACCTTGTGTTTCAGAAGAGGAAAAGTCCAAAGCTAGGCATGGATCTGGCAATATTAGAATTTAGGTCTCCTGAATTCCAGTTCAATCCTTTTCTCACTAGACCAGTGAAAAGGAAAAAGATTTCTAAAGGTGTTTTAAGATACCTTAGCTGATGTTGAATGGAATTTTCTGAGACAGGCCTAATACGGTCTTCTAGAAGCCCAGGCTATTTCAGAAAAGCCCAATGTCCCTTAAAAGTAGTGGTGGTACTGAGGCTCTTTGCCACTAGTTAATTCAGACCAATAGAACAGAGAGGTCTCTAAGAGGGGTCTTTTAGGAGCCATGCATATAGAATTTGTTTGCTCCCAGAGGCCAGCAAATACCCTGTGGTTTGGCCCTTTTATTTTGATACTCAGCACAGTACATCTTTTGCCTGCCCGTTCCTAGGCTCAGAAAAATATCCAGGTGAAAGAAGTAGAGTATTATTCATTACCCTGGGCAATTTGTGTGGAATGGTTTGTTTCCCAAAAACTGTCACTCCAAGATGTGAAGAGTTCAGATCTGGAGTTTTGCAGTTGAGAGTGTGTTGAGCACCTTATGACAGGCAGTTCTGTAAAGTGAGGTCACAGAGTTCAGCAGTGGAATATATTAGAAAGGGAAACACTTTCTGGTGTGTAGAAACATGCCCTTCAGCAAATCTGTTAACTTCATTTTAACCTGGACCTTTTCCTTCTTGAATGTAATAAAGCCTCTGAAATGACTGCACTTGGTGAGAGGGCCTCTTCTGTCATTTATAGCAGTGAAGAATTCACAGAGTAAGTGAATTACTTTGGTTTTCAATAAAAATGTTAATATCTACCTTAGATGTGAACAAAGGACACTGCATTTCAATAATGAGATGATCAAATCCACAGGGGCTGAGAGAGAGGGAGTGTAGGGAGCTGCCACTCAGTGAGAGAATGAGAGAAAAAGAGAGAGAAAATGAGAGAGAGAGAAAATGAGAGAGAGAGAACAAGAGAGAGACTGCAGAAGAGAACAAGTGCATGAGTACAAGGAGGAAGACTTGGAGATACACAGTGCTTTAGAGGAGAATTCAAACTATGCAAAATATGATTAAGAAGATGGCAAATCAAACTGCTCTCTTTGAACAATAACAGGTAATGCAGTGATTATAATTTTTTTTCCAGTACTAAAAAGTGGCTGCATGTGTTTTTCTTCTTTGACTCAGAGATGTCAGTGGTCATGAGAAAAACTTCAAAAAGTAACCTTTTTTCAATTACATAAAATGCAGGTAGCCTTTAAAGAGGAGCAGCATAATTTTAACACATAGAGAACTGTTCACACCCATCAGCATTATTTTGTGTATTTCAAGACTCAAAACCCCATCACCAAAAATCACTAAGAAAATTATACATGCTGTGTTAAAAAGATAGCACAGACTTGTCTTTACAAGATCCTCACTGAAACATTTTTTCTATATACTATTATTATTAACAGCTATCATTTAATGAGCACTAAGTATCTGCAAGGCATTGCGCTAAAACAGTTGCATAAAATATCTCTTTAACTTTGGAGAACTTTAGAGGTTGTATAATTACCCCTATTTTATGGATGTGTAAATTGGGGTTCAGAGAAGTTAAGTAACTTGCCCAGGGTCAAAGGGCTAACTGGGAAGAGTTAAGATTTTAACTCAGTGTGAGGAGGAATCTGTGGAGAAAATTAACTGTAAATGGCATTTTTAGGCAGTGTGCTTCCATTTATCCATCTAAGACCTGGGAATAGGCAATTCTAGTGCTTAGATTCTATTTAAGAATGATTTTAAGATACTTCCGGTGCAGCTAAGGTCTTTGCTTTATCTTAGCGTTTCACTCAAGTTTCAATTTCATTTCTTAGTAGTGCAATCTTTCTTTTTTTAAATGTATAAGTGATTGATCTGAATAACTGAATAGTGATAGCGATCTGTATTTATATAAGATGGATCTTCACACTGCAGATATTCTGGGGCCTTTAAAAATCCCTTTCCTCTTTTACTTTGTTCAGTCTCCTGAACAAAGTAAAAAAAAGAAAAGCCAACTATGGAAGTGTTTTCATTCATGTAAATCTACGTGTATTCCTCCACCTCTTTACTTAGAATGTTTGGTTTACTTTAGTCTGTAGTTTCTGAAAGTAACCTATGTAGTATTTAAATTATGTCTGTAAACAAATACAGATTAACCAGTCTATCTATAATAATTTCCTACAGAAAGCATGGTAAGAAGATTAATTTGATATTTTTTACTATATTCTATGTAAAATTTGATACTTATACTGGACGATGACTAATCAGGTACTCCAGAGCTCAGTTGAACTCAAAAATTCTAATTTATCTCAAATAAATGCAGTGATTGGAAAAGAAGGATATCTACTGGGTGACTGTGAAGGAAATAAGGAAGAGATAAGGAGACCTATGACCCTGGATAACACTATAAGGACCTATGACCCTGGATAACATCTCCCTGACCTACTTCAGAACAGGTGGCTGCCATCTTTTTGAATGTCAAAATTTGAAGAAATAACATTTAAAAAAACAACAACAAGAATTTCCCTGAGGGATTATATCAAAATGTCAAGTTTGAGTTGCAGCAGAAAATAGATAATTTCTGGAATCATGGCCTTTTTGTGTGTGTTTGTTTAAAACTGTTCCTCTGGTATAGGTGAGAAGGCAAAAATTAAAACAGTTTATGGAACTCATTACATGGCCATCCAGGTATTTCTCATCCACAAAAATATTTTAACTTACTGATCCTTAACTACCAAGTAGCGTATCAACCAATATCACCACACTGCCGTCTCTGCCAGATGTTGATGCTGCCATCACCTGTAAGTACATCTCATTGAATTATTTTATTTTATCCCTTAAAGCTTTTACAACGGGCAATAATTCTCAGAAATTCCTGGCATCTGCCAGATGGGGTACTGTGGTAGACACACTCTAGAGTGACTCCAGTGAGACATATCCTTGTATATCTTCTTTCTCTTGAATGTGAAATGGACCTGTCATTGTTTCTAGCCAATACAATATGGCAAAGGAATGGGATGTCACTTCCGTGCTTAGGTTATATTATGTGGCAAACGTGATGGGACCTCACTCTTGTGATTATATCATGTTCTATAAGACTCCTTCTTAGCAGATAAAAGTGAGATGTTCTGGTGGCCTGCAAGACATAAGCAGAATACTGTGAGATGGCCACTGGAGGGGGCATGTGACAGGCATCTGAGGGTGCCCTAGGAGCTGAAAGCAGCCTACAGCCAGTTGCTAGCAAGAAAATGGGGCCCTCAATCATACAACCACAAGGAAATGAAACCACCATTGCAAAACTGTCACTGAGACAGTGACACAGATCTGACCTAACCAACTCCATCTTTCTTCTAACCTCCAAGCTGTCCTTGATTATTTCTGGGCATAGGCTAAACAAACTTTGAGAGGAACTTAGTTTATAGTTTAAAACAAAGATAATAACAGCCCTTTCTCAAAACAAACCTCCTTGCCTGGGGACTAACCTGCTTCGCAGGACTAACAAATTAGCCACGAGGTTAGAAATTTTGATTTAGGAATCATGCAACTGGAGGCCACAAGATTCTGACCTTCCCTCAACTGCTCCTAAGATCAGTGCTTGAGTTATTTTGCAGATCCTGCACCACCCAGATCAATAAGCTGGCTCATCCGATCTTGTGGGCCCCATCCAAGAACTGACTCAGCACAAGATGGCAGCTTTGACTCCTTCTGATTCCATCTCTGACCTGACCTATCAGCACCCCCAGCTCACTGACTTCCCCCCACCCACCAAATTGTCCTTAAAAATTCTGATCCCTGAATGCTCAGGGAGACTGATTTGAGTAGTAATAAAACTCTGGTCTCCTACACAGCTGGGTTTGTGTAAATTACTCTTTCTCTATTGCAATTCCCCTGTCTTGATTAATTGGCTCTGTCTAGGCAGTGGGCCAGGTGAACCCACTGGGGAGTTACAGAAATACATTTTCCAGACTGAATGAGCTTGGAAAAGGAACTCTAACTCCAGGTAAGAACACAGCCCAGCTGATACCTTGATTGCAGACTTGTGATGTCCTGAGACAAGGACCCAGTTAAGCTGCACCAGAATCCTGACCCAAGACAACAGCGAGATTATAACTGTGTATTGTTTTAAGTTCGTGGCAATTTGTTACACAATAAGAAATGTAGATGCTGTAGCCTGCCTATCCTATTCATTTTTCTGTTGAAAAGAACTGCCTGATAACAAAATGTAGAATATTAATGTATTTTAAATGGTTTCAAATTTTAAATAGCTTACATAAAATTTACTGCTAAATAGACCTTTAATTGTATGTAAAAAATGAGGGACTAATGAGAGAGAAGTCAGTTGCCCACTGGCTCATGGGATGGATTATAGGAATCACATTGTTGAGCCAACAGTGTGATTGCTTGAGTGGGACTGAGGACCTATGCTGAGAATCACTGCTTTCTGTTTTCATATTTGCCCTTGTTGAGGAATCTCAGCTGCTCCTAAAATTGTCACCACAAAACACAAAGGTGTTTTCTTTTTTTCTTTTTTATATTATTATTACTTTTATAGAGCTGGGATCTCACTATGCTGCCCAGGCTGGTCTTGAACTCTTGGTCTTAAGTGATCCTCCTACCTCAGTTTTCCAAAGCACTGGGATTACAGGTGTGAGTCAATGTGCCCAGCCACAAAGGTGTTTTTATGTTACCTTTGCTCTGTTTTCTGGATTAATGATGGGTAATGTAATCAGAAGGATCATCCTATAGAAGAGATAGAAGAGTGAAGTTGTGGACTGGGACATTATTCCTGGATGAAGCTGAGAACCATAATTTAATGTGAGGTCTCTTTATTAGCTGCTTGATTCAATTTCTTTAAAAAAAACTACCTAGATTTGTAATTTTAAAAATTAATGTATCCCTAAGGTAAGAATGTCAAGCCATACAAAAATATACACTAAAATATCTTTGATTTCTGATCTTGGACCCTGTATTAGTCCATTTTCACGCTGCTGATAAAGACATATCAGAGACTGGGCAATTTACAAAAGAAAAAGGTTTAATAAACTTATAGTTCCATGGGGTTGGGGAGGCCTCACAATCATGGCAAAGGCAAGTAGGAACTAGTCACATCTTACACAGATGGCAGCAGGCAAAGAGAGAGAGAGATTGTGCAGGGAAACTGCCATTTTTAAAATCATCAGATCTCTTGAGACTTATTCACTATCATGAGAACAGCATAGAAAAGCTTGCTCCCATGATTCAAATACCTCCCACCGGGTTCCTCCAATGACACCTGGGAATTGTGGGACTTACAGTTCAAGATGAGGTTTAGGTGGGGACAGAGCCAAACCATACAATTCAACCCCTGGCCCCTCCAAAATCTCATGTCCTCACATTTCAAAACCAATCATGCCTTCCCAACAGTCCCCCAAAGTCTTAACTCATTTCAGCATTAACTCAAAAGTCCACAGTCCAAAGTCTCATCTGAGACAAGGTAAGTCCCTTCTGCCCATGAGCCTGTAAAATCAAAAGAAAGTTAGTTACTTCCTAGATACAATGGGGTCACAGGCATTAGGTAAATACAGCCATTCCAAATGGGAGAAATTGGCAAAAACAAAGGGACTGCAGGCCCCATGCAAGTCGGAAATCCAGCAGAGCAGTCACATTTTAAAGCTCCAAAATGATCTCCTTTGACTCCATGTCTCACATCTGGGTCACACTGATGCAAGAGGTGGGTTTCCATGATCTTGGGCAGCTCTGGCCCTGTGGCTTTTCAGGGTACAGCCTCCATTCTGTCTGCTTTCATGAGCTGGCATTGAGTGTCTGCAGCTTTTGCAGGAACATGGTGCAAGCTGTTGGTGGTTCTACCACTCTGGGATCTGGAGGATGGTGGCTCTTTTCTCACAGCTCCGCTAGGTTGTGCCCCAGTAGGGACTCTGTGTGGTGGCTCCAACCCCACATTTCCCTTTTGCACTACCCTAGCATAGGTTATTCACGAGGGCCCTGCCCCTGCACCAAACTTCTGCCTGGGCATCCAGGCGTTTCCATACATCCTCTGAAATCTAGGTGGAGGTTCCCAAACCTCAATTCTTGACTTCCACACACCCACAGACTCAACACCATGTGGAAGCTCCCTCTGGTGCAAGTCCCCTCTGGAGCAGTTGCCAGCCCAAGTTGTACCTGGCTCGTTTTAGCCACGGCTGGAATAGCTAGGACGCAGGGCACCAACTCCCTAGGCTGTACACAGCAAGAGGGCCCAGTGCCTGGCCCAGGAAACCATTTTTTTCCTTTTAGGTATCTGAGCCTGTGATGAGAGGGGTTGCTGTGAATACCTCCAACGTGCCCTGGAGACATTTTCCCCATTGTCTTGGGGATTAACATTCAGCTCTTCATTACTTATGCAAATTTCTGCAGCAGGCTTGAATTTCTCCTCAGAAAATGGATTTTTCTTTTCTATTATATTGTCAGGCTGCAAATTTTCTGAACTTATATGCTCTGTTTCCCTTTTAAAACTGAATGCCTTTAACAGCACTCAAGTCACTTCTTGAATGCTTTGCTGCTTAGAAATTTCTTCCACCAGATACCCTAAATTATCACTCTTGAGTTCAAAGTTCCACAGATCTCTAGGGCAGGGGCAAAATGCTGCCAGTCTCTCTGCTAAAGCATAATAAGATTCACCTTTGCTGCAGTTCCCATCAAGTTTCTCATCTCCATCTGAGACCACCTCAGCCTGGATTTCATTGTCCTTATCATTATCAGCATTTTGGTCAAAGCTATTCAAAAAGTCTCTAGAAAGTTCCAGACTTTCCCACATTATCTTTTTTTTTTTTCTTCTGGGCCCTCCAAACTGTTTCAACCTCTGCTTGTTACCCAGTTCCAAAGTCGCTTCCACATTTTTGGGTATCTTTTCAGTAGCACCCCACTCCTGGTACAAATTTATTGTATTAGTCCATTTTCACACTGCTGCTAAAGACATACCTGAGATTGGGCAATTTACAAAAGAAGAGGTTTAATGAACTTACAGTTCCATGTGGCTAGGCAGGCCTCACAATCATGGCGTAATGCAAGGAGAAGCAAGTCATATCTCACATGGATGGCAGCAGGCAAACAGAGATTGTGCAGGGAAACTCCCATATTTTAAACAATCAGATCTCGTGAGACTTATTCTCTAACACGAGAACAGCATGGGAAAGATTCCTTCCCATGATTCAATTACCTCCCACCAGGTTCCTCCCATAACATGTGGGAATTGTGGGAATTATAATTTAAGATGAGATTTGGGTGGGAACACAGTCAAATCATATCAGACCCTTTCTACATGGGCAACAACTGTCAAGCAGTTTCATGTATATCTTGTAGGAAATGTGTATTACCGTTAGTTACCCATGTATCATTTTGGAGCTTTATATGAATACTTATCTTTTTGAACACACATGAGAGCACAGCCCACTCTGATATTTGTCTTATTATTTGAATGTAACAATATATCTCAGAAATGCTTCCGTATTAACAATGAATTTTTACTGTTTTAAAATAATTTTATAATATTACAATAGTGTAGATACTTTTACATATGTATACCTATATACACATGTGCATATGTATGTAGTTTACACACACATATACACATATAAATGAGACATATATTGTGTCATAAGCAGTTTACATGTGTTAAACAAAAATTATAGGAGGTCCTTATTTTGGACTGAGCTCCTGCACTAGACCCCAAGAGATCAGACTAAAAACCAGAATGGAGTCCTTCAAGCTGAGGTTCTACTCACTACATGGAAACTGAGTTGTTATGGGTCTTTTCCAGAAATCAGGAGAGAGAGATAGCCAAATCTCCCAAATAAGTTAGTTTTAATCTGCATGGCCACGAAATTCCCTCTGCCTTTAATCCTTACAACAAAAAGTAACCTGGGATTACCTGAAGTTAACTAATGGGTCATTTTTCTATTGTTTTATTTCCCTGTTTGCATCTTACAAGAAAAGTAACTTTGAAATAACTGGTGTGCTTTTTGTTCTTTGTTTCTGCTTTCTTCATCTCTCTGTCTACAAAGCCAACTTATTCTACTCAGCTCATTGGAACACATATTATACTTTAGAGAATGAAGTGTTGCTGGATTCTGGACTTGCAAATAAAGCCAAGTAAGATCTTTAAGCTAAATTGTAATTTTTGCCTTTTGACTTATGTGTTCACTCATTTTCTCTTAACTGTCCAATGAAATAGGTAAAGTATTTCTTTTAGCACAGCTTTACATGAGGAACCTGAGGCTAGAGTGCTGAGGAAGCTTGTTCAGGGTTACAAAACTAGTAAGTGGTGGAAGCACCCAGACAATAAAGTCTCCTGCACTTAACAATCTAACTATGATTATACTTAGGCTGCTCCCAATGTTTGTTTATATATATAACTATGCTTTAAAACATTTTTTGTACATTGCAGTTGCACACATGTGAGTATCTATGGGATACATTCCTCAAAATCAAATTTCTGTGTTGGAGGTTATCCACATTTTTAATTTTTATGGTTACTGTCAAATTCCCTTCCAAAGAAGCTGTGATAATGTGTACATTCACTGTCTGTGTGTGATAATTCCTGTTTCCTCACAACCTTGCCAAGGCTGTATACTATCAAACTATTGCCAATTTGGCAGCTAAAAAATACTGTCTTTATTTTGCCTTAATTTGCATTTATTTATGAGAAGAATTGGGCATCCTTCCATCTGCTTATAAGCCATATGTGTTTATTTTTCTGTGAAATGCCTATTATATTTCTAAAAGATTTGGGGTATTTTTCTTATTGATTTCTAGACGTTTTATATATATGCATATATATAAAACATATATACATATATAATTTCTAAATAAAGCTTTGTGTCATTTTTGTTTTTTGTAGAGACGGGGTCTCACTTTGTTGTTAGGGCTGATCGTGAACTCCTGGCTTCAAGAGATCCTCCCAGCTCAGCCTTCTGAAGTGCTGGGATTATAGGCATGAGCCACTGTTCCTGGCCTGAGAGTTTTATATTTTAAGGAAAATAGTATTTTATCTTTCAATATATTGCAAATATTCTCTCCCCCACTTTTAAAAAACTTTTATCTTTGTTTATATTATTTGGTTCTAACAAAAGTTTTAAATCTTCATAGGAACTAATTTATCAACATATTTATGGGTTCTGGATTTTATAGTCTTGACTTTAAAAGTTCTTTAACTTTAGGATTTTGAAAACTTGGGATATATTCTTTATTATGGTTATGGTTTCATTATTTTTCTTTCAAAATTAATCAGTTGGAATTTATTTTGGTATAAAGAGTGAGGGAATAATTCAGCTATACTTTTAGTTTAAATTGCTAACTGGTTGTCTCATCAAAATGTATTGAAATATCTTTCCTTTCTCCACCATTTGCTTATACGGTTTTCCTCCCTTATCTGTAGTTTTGCTTTCTGCATTTTCAGTTACCCAAGGTCAATCATGGTTTGATAATATTAAATAGAAATTTCTGGAAATAATGTTTTAGTTGCATGCTGTTCCTAATAGTGTGATAAAATCTCACACTGCCTTGCATTGTCCACACTGGACAAGAATCCTCCCTTTGTCCAGTGTATTCAGGCTGTCTACCTGCTCTTTAGTCACTCAGTGGCCCTCTTGGTTATCAGATCGCCTGCAGCAGTATTCAGGTAGGAGGTGACCGGGACTTATTTTCCCAGCACCAATCACGACCCTGATGATCAAAACAGAATGCAGTGAAGAAACAAGTGGAAACTACCACAAGGTGAAAAAAGTGACCTCTAGTTGCTCTCACTGCTCATTAGCATAAAGACACTCCCACCAGCGCCAGGACAGTTTACAAATGCCATGACAACAACCCAGCAGTTATTTTATATGGTTTTGGAACTCCCTCACCCATTTTCTAGAAAATTCTGAATAATTCACTCCTTAATTATTATACAGCTAAGTGGGTATAAATATAGCTAGCCACCAATCTACAGGAACTGCTACTCTGCACTGCTACTGTTGCTGTACACTGCTGCTGCTGCTGCTCCTCCTCCTCCTACTCCTTTTTGGGGCTGCGGCTACTGCTCTGCTCTGCTCTGCCTATAGAGCAGCCACTTTGCTATACACTGCTACTCTGGGCAGTTCTGCCTATGGGAGAGGCCTGCTGTGTCTATGGACAGCCATTTTGCTGTACATTGTTGTTCTAATCTTTAATAAACTTGCTTTCTTTCACTGCTGGCTCTTGAATTATTTCCTAAATGAAGCCAAGAGCCCTCTGGATTGAGTACCAATTTGGGGGTTTGCCTGCATCAGTATTGTCATGGGTGATCAGCAACTATTTGAGGCCAGTGGTGTGGTGGTAAGAATAATTTACAAGCCGGCCGTAGGTAAAGAAAGGCAGACCTAATAGAGAAAGCATGAAAATATGTTGCAAGAGTGGTTACAGACAGGTTAGCAAGAGAGGAGCTAACTGCAAAGAGACAAAGATTGCTGGGGATTTTATAGGATGGTGCTTATGCTGTGTGCTGAGGAAGGTTTTGTGCAGTTCTAATAATGCCAAAATTGCAGTAACCTAACTAACTTTTTTTTTTTTTTTTTTTTTTTGAGACGGAGTCTCGCTCTGTCTCCCAGGCTGGAGTGCAGTGGCCGGATCTCAGCTCACTGCAAGCTCCACCTCCCGGGTTCACGCCATTCTCCTGCCTCAGCCTCCCGAGTAGCTGGGACTACAGGCGCCCGCCACCCCAACTTTTTTTTTTTTAATTTTAGTCAGCTGAGGATCTGGTGATAGCTGGGTGCAGGAAGATTGTGTTATTTGCACAGGAGGGCTATATATTCTGGACCAAGAAGAAAGGCAGACTTAGAGCTTATCTGCTTTCTCTTTTTGCTTTCCCTCAGTTCCACCAACTTGACTCCTTCTCAATTAAGACTCCACAAGTATTACAGTGTTTCTATTCAAGTAACCCTTACATTTCTTTGTAATGGCCCCAAAATGCAAGAGTAGTGATGCTGGTATATTGTTATAATTGTTCTTTTTATAATTGTTGTTGTTGTTAATCTCTTACTTGCCTAATTTATAAATTAAACTTTATCATAGATATGTATAAATATGAAAAAGCATAGTACTGTATTTATAAGGTTTAGTGCTATCCAAGGTTTCAGGCATCTACTGAGGTCTTGGAATGTACCCCCCTTAGATAAGGGAGGACTACTGTACCAATTCTCATATCTGCTTGCATGTATTTTTGAACTCTTTGTAACCATTCCATAGTCTGGACACCTTGGCCTCTCTAAACTCTCCTACCTGCCTCTATACACATTTCTATTCTTTTTCAGAATGTTCTGGGTGTTATCATCATATATTTACTTTTTTTCAGTTAACTGTAAAAATAATTGATGTCTTTACAAAAAGTTGTTATTCTAAATGATATTTCACTAAATATTTATATTAATTTATGGGAAATGGAAATATTTACTATTGAATATTCTTAAGGAATAATAAGGTGTGTGTGTGTGTGTATATATATATATATGTCTCCATTTATTTATATTTTTCATGTTCCTAAGAAATTGTGATGTTGTTTTCCCCACCATTTCTTGTTTGTTACTTGGTTGTATGTATGTATTTGTGTGTACGTGAGTGTTGGTATTGGTAAATAGGATCTTTCCTTATATTATTTTTGAATTGGTTATAGTTTTTATATAGGAAAGCTACTGGATTTTTAGTACACAATTTTGTAGCAGTTAGATGAGTAAATTATTTTGCCATCTCTTTTGTTTCTGATTCCCTAGGATTTTAAAGATTCACAAGCATACAACTGTATCATCTGTAGATAATTTTGCTAACTCTTTTCCTCTAAAACTTTTATTTTTTTCTCTTAGATAATTAGATTGATTAATACTTCCTGAATAGTGTTGATTAAAGCTTAAAAAAATCTTGTTCTTGACTTTAATGAATAAAGTCACATAAAGATGTTTAACCATCAACAACTTTTAGTAAATTCCCTTCATTAAGTGTATAACAATAGAGCATATTTTCCAGAGTTAGTCAGGATTTTTAAAATTTTACTACCTAAATGATACTTTTTAATCTACAGAAATGATAACTTTTTGCCTTTACTTCTTGTTATAGTGAACTATGTTAATGCTATTCTGTTATTGGTTTCCATAGATCATGCTTCTATTTCTGAACAAACCCTACTTATTTTTTTATGATTTATTGATCTTTAAATGTGCTACTGAAATGGGTTTCCTACATTTTATTTAGAATGTTTACATTGTTATTATTTATAAATGAGATGGGTCTGTATTCTTTTTTATGGGTTATGTTTGTCAAATTTGGGTGTCAATATTATACTGCTTTGAAAAAAAGAACTTGGTGGCTTTCTTTCCCTTGTTCAGTTCTGGAACAATATAAATTAACACTGAAATGATCTGTCCTTTCTGCAGATATATTCAACTTTTATATTTTTAAAAACATTCTGGACTTTTTTCATTAAAGGGTAAGTTCTTATCAGATTCATATCAGAACTTGACCAGATTCTTAAGTGTAATTGTACAACTTTATCTTTCTGGGACCAATTTTAGTAATTTTTTTTTCTAAAGCATTATGACCTCATCCAGATATTTCAGATTTGTATTGAGAGCTTTCAACATTTTTTTGCTAATCATTATTCTGCTATTCATTATTCCTAATTTATTTTATATGAATAAATTTTACTTCTATTTCTTTTAAAAATACTTTTCATAGGATATTCTTTGCTCTGCATTTACTTTTTTCTATTTTCTTCACTTACTTTTAATTTTTTAAAATAACATGCAATAAATTCACACCAACTATTGCTTCAGCTATATTCTAAAACTTATGATTACTACTGTTATAAGTATCATTATTTTCTACAGTAATTTTGGTGTATTATCAACCCTTCTTTGCTTCTCCATATTTTTATGGTTATGCTTTTCCTGGGATATAGTCAAACATTTAAATATCCACAAGTTCCTATTATTTGATCATCCTTAGATAGAAGTTATTGGCTCTTCCTTATGACAGATGAGAAAATCTCACTCTTTTTGCTCCTATTTTCCAGAGTTCACTTCCTAAATTTTGCTAAAGTACAACTTTTTATTTTACTTCATACACTGGTATTATTATACTCTGTATCTATAATTTATTCTACATTATATGTTTTCAAAATAATTCAGTGTTTACTATCTCTTATATAAAAATGACTTCTCTAATTATCTCTTATTTTGTTGGATTTTTTAATTCTGTTTTTCTCCTCAACACACATGGGTGTCTGTCACATTTAAGGTTAAACTACTTTATTCATATAACTTTCTTATGTTTTATTTCCTTTCTTTGAGGGTGTACACTACCTTTTTGCTTATTTATCTTTTATAATTTTGCTATTTTATTTTTATTTTTAATAACACTTTATTACTACAAAACAAAATGTATGTGTTGCAGAAGTTAGAAAACAAAAATAAGCAAAAACAAAATTAAAAGATCACCATTTGACTCCCAAAGAGCACCACTACAACATCACTAAAAGGATATAGTGCATATTATTTCGATATTTTCCATGTACATGAAGATAAACATAGACATGCATAATATACAAAATATTTTCCCTATCATCTAAAACATAACAGTTTCTGTTAATAACCCAGGCCAGCCTGCTTGTATTCCCCACTTGGCAGCTTGCTTTTTAACCTGAATGGAAGTGCATTCTCAAGCTTGAAAACTAATAATATTACCCAATTGTGTTACAGTATCAGCCATTCTCTATCATTTTCCCATGAGGATGTGTGTGCCCACCTAATCTGCAGATTCGGGGTGTTCTTTATTTATGGTTTTAATATGAGGGTAAAAAAAAAAAAAAGCATTTCTATGGCTTCAAGTATCTCTGACAATAATCTTAAAGTGCCTTGAACCATGAGAGGAGAACATACTGAGACCCTCCAAAACATTGGTGGCATTGTCCTTTCAGATCATTTGTAAAGATTATCTCCTAGACCTATTTATTTATATAATCACAACTTTTATTGAAAGTTTTACAATTATTTCCATGGTTAAGGAGCACTATCAGTTCTTTTTCAGTTCAGTTCATTTATTCAAAAAAGATCATTTCCAGCTCTTTCATTCCCTTTTCACTTCACAGCTTCTACCATAAACATGAACTGAAACATGCTAATTTGTAAGAAATTTTTGTTGTTTTATTTTAGTTCAAATTACTTTTCTTCTTGTCTCTTGTTTTCCTATTGCTCTGTTTCTCTCTTTTTCTATGTGTCTTTCTCTACATGCATATGTACATAAATACACACATATGCATGCACATCCACACAGATACACACATAAAATTTTAACCCTCCACTGTTTGTGTCATAAGAGAGGATACGGTCTGAGAACCAATCCCATCACATAAGTACTGTATATGAATTCAACCCAAATGGATCTCAGACCCAAGACATACATTCCATGAAGTTGTGGTGATTTAACAAAAGTGTGTTTGCTTGTGAGGTAAGTGGACGTTTGAGTTTCTATTGAAATTTCCCAGGGAAAGGAAGCAAAGGGTCAAATATAATCCATCATGTCTAATGAGAGTCTGCAAATTGTTTTGGGTTTCCTTTTTCTCTCCTCTCATAAAAATATTCCAAGGCCCTCATCTGTAATTCTACCACTTTGAGAAGCTGAGGTGGGAGGATCACCTGAGCCTGGAAAGTTGGGACTGTAGTGAGCCATGATTGCTCCACTGCACTCCAGCATGGGTGACAGAGCAAGACCCTGTCTTTCAAAAAAAAAAAAAAAAAAAAAAAAATCTAAGGCAATGGTGGAACACTCATGACAACATAAGGATATATGGCAGAGGATGGAGGGAAAGGATTAAAAGAAGGCAAATTGGTTTTATAACCTAACTGTCCTTAGAAGAACAGGCTAATGAAATGCATTTTCCCTCTAATGGCTTTCATTTCAGAATATTGTGTGGTTTCCCTGAAAATGTGACGAATTCTCACTTTACAAATCATTTTGATTTCCTCTTGTTGTCACACTCTGTCTAATTTTGCTGAGTTACTGGCAGTACAGTGACTACAGTGATGGAGAGTTATCACCACCAGTATTACTTAGGATCAGATTTTCTGGTTTTATGACTTGAAATCATATGTTTCACTAAGAATTCTGTGACTTAATTTTCCTGAAGTTTCATTGATACTAAAAACAAGAAATGACAAGTTTTATAATTCTATAGGCATCACTGTAAAATGCCTGGTGTAGAATATGTTTGTGGTAGGTAGTAAGTATTGATTTGTTATTGAATCAATAAATGGCAGGCAAATAGAATAAAGTGATTTATAAAAATAATCATGATGTTTGGGTCCATTAGAATGGACAATTTACAACTAGCATAATTTAGTAATTTCTTCCCTGGTTATTTGGCCCACATCAAAACACAGTTCATACTGTAGGGATTTACAAATCTCTGCTACTGAGAGAGAGCAATCCTGTGCCCTTGGATGGTGAAGGTCTTTTTGGACAAAGGTACACACACACACACACACACACACACACAACTCATTCACACATACAGAAGCATACCCAATACAGAAACATTGTAGCTTAAATGAGTGTTGCTGTTGGTATTATATTATCGTGTAGGAAAAATAAGTGAGAAATGGATCAACTTTCATTTTGTTTTTCATCATTGACTGACCCAAGCTTCAAGCTGAGAAGATTAGCTCTCAGACAGTCCCTTCAAAGTTTGGAGATTTATTCAGGGTAAGCATCTGGAAGATTAGATGCTTATCCGTTCTATTTCGTGCTGTCCTGCCCAAAATGTGGTTAGAAATATAACAAGATTAAGTCTTTCCTATGAGAGGAAGTTGGACCTTTCTCTTGTCAGCAAAAATAGAACTGTTGGATTTTTTTTTAAGAACTAAAACCATTTCACAGCTTCTTGTAATCCAGTTGTATCCAGGAAATAACAATGATAATCAAAGTATCATTCCCATGTTTTCCACTCTCTCCAAAGCCTTCTTTGGGAAATCAGGGGATGTTGGAGATACGTGTGTATTTTTCATTCCTAATAAATTTAAATGAGATTGGATTGGTTTTGTGGGAAAGAGGGAATTGAATAGCTTGAACTTACCTCCTTTGAAACAAAACACTTTTTATTATATCTAATTTAACACCAGAAAAACACTCAGAAGAATGCAAACCATTTTGGATTTTTGAAGGGAACACAGACAAATGATTTGAGTGATGTTTTCCAGAACAGAGATAATGGCACTGTCTTTTCTGTCATAAATAGAAAGAACTTTGGGTGGCCTGAGACCATTCTGGGCCATAGTCATCAGCAAGTCCTGCTCTGGATATGTGACTTTGGCATGTCCTATACAGAGTTCATCTCAGAGGAGCTGCTAATGTATATTAATTTAAAAAGCTCCAAATCTTGCAAATCACCCACCATGATTTAGGGATTATCTCTCTCCTCATTAGAACAATAAATTTTCATATAAAAAGAATTGAGATAATCTAGTTCAGTGGTTTTCTTCAAGTTGTAGTGTCTAACTATGAAATTCTCCAAAGACACTGAAAATTACAGAAGATAACAATAACATTCATCATCAGTAGTAAGCAGATGGTAACATTTTGTTATATCTACTTCAGATCTCTTTTTTAAAAATAGAAACAAATATTCCTGATACAACAAACCGCCCTTCTTCCAACTCCCAATTCTTTCGCCTACGTTTTTCACCAGAAGTTATTTCAACTTCGAAATGCATGCAGGCTAAAAAAATCTTTCCTACAGACGTATTTATTCAATAATGCTATATGGTTTTGTTTCACACATTTTAAAATTCACATAAATGGAATCATATGAATGCCAGCCTGAAAATTGCCTTTTCACTCATTATTGATTTTTGAGATTTATCCATGTTGGCAAATGCAGATCTAGCTTATTTATTTTAACTGCTGTATAGTAATCCATTGTATGAATGACATTTGAGAGATGGTAAAGTTATTTCCAGGTTATCATTACTTTAAATAGTGCTTCAGTGAACATCCTGGCGTGTGTATCCTTGTATATATACCCCTTGTGCTTCTCCAAGGTAAAGAACATGAACCCAGAAGTGAAATTTCTTAGTCAGAGACTATTCACATTTTAGATTTTACTGGATTTTGTTCTATTACTCTTCATAATGCTTGTACAAATTTACATTCACACCAGCAGCTGCTACTTGGTTAAGAGTTTGTGCTCTCAGATTTGTTCATTTGTTTGCCAGTTTGATGATTGTGAAATGATATCCTAGTTTATGGTTTTTGTGTCTTCTTTAGGAAATCCCTACCTTTGTCATGGGCGTAAAATATTACATGTTTTCTTGTAAAAATGTCATATTACTGATTTTTCTTCTTTATTTAATTCATTTGGATTTTTGCGATGGACATAAAATAATATCGTTTTGTCTTTTTCCATATGGAGAGCCAATTTTCTAGAAATAGTTATTGAATAGTCCACTCACAACTCTTGGCCAGTTCTGGTCACATGGTCCCAGCCAAACATGAGGGGAGTAAGTAGTGCCCAGAAGTGGCTCCCCACTGAACATATTGGTGAACAACAATAGTATTAAATAATGACCCACAAGGGATATGATGGTTTTTAAAATATGTTCACAGATTCTTTGACACTTTTCTTTTCAAAAGGTGGAGTCTAATTTCTCTTCTCTTGTGTGTAAGCTGGACCTAGTAACATGTATTCTAGTGCCAGAAGTGGGGGTGTATGATTTCCGATGAAGTTAGGAAAGGTACTGTGGTTTCCATCTTACTTTCTTTTGGATCACTTGCTCTGGGGACAGCCAGGTGTCACGTTATGAGGATACTTGGGCAGCCCTATGGCGAAACACATGTGGCAAGGAACTGAGGCTTCTTTGTAAAAGGCGGCAGTAATTTGTCAATTATGCAAATAGTCACCATGAAAGCAGCTCCGCCCACTCTAGTCAAGCCTGGAGATGACTGCAGCCTTGGCCACTGGGGTCTTCACTGCAAACTGAGGACAAGTCCCGAGCCAGAGTCCTTAGCCACTCAGCTAAGGCGTTCCCAAGTTCTCAACCCACTGAAATTCCGTGAGATAATAAATGCTTATTGTTGTTCTAAGCCAATCAATTTTGGAGTGATTTGTTTAATAGTAATAGAGAATTAATCTATTGAGTTTCACTAAATTTGAAGGCAATGTTTATTTCAGTATGATTTAAAATATAGGTTATGTGGCATAAATCACATCTAATTTGGTAGTCCTAGGAGATCACCTCAAAGAAATGATTACCAACCAGAGCAGGTATAAACTGATGGACAACCAGAGGTCTGGAAAGACATTTATACCTGTTGAGGTGCTGTGGACAGAAAAAAAAAAAAAAACAACAAAAACTGAAACCTCAAACCAGTCATTACTAATAGGAACCACAATAAAAAGTTGTGGTTTGACTTTGAATGCTCCAAATTGCAGTGACTTATTGCTATTTGTCTGCTTCTTACATGGACAACTCCATAGAACCATGCCTCCATGGAATAGGAATTGAGTAGGGATTTATTTATTTAATGTTTCATGATATTAGAGAATGAAACAAAGGTCCATGTCGTCTCTAGCATATAAATATCATCTGGTTTCCATACTTCATAAAGTTATGGGAAGGTCAAAGTAAATAATGTGAGAAAAGGCTTTGGGAGCATGAAAGAACTGTGTTAATGTATCACCAGAATTATGTGTCAGTCAGAAAAAGCTAGGTTTTGCTGTGGTAATGGAAACTCCCAAATCTTAGGGGCTTACAACTTGTGAGCTTTATTTTTTGTTTATGTTAGACCGCTCCAAGTTGGCTATGACTCTGTCGTGTCATCTTCACTCTGGGACCCAGAAGGCCTAGTAGCCTGTAGTCAGAGCAGTGACACTTGCCATACCAAGGAGAAAGAGTCATGAAGGACTTCCGGGAAGGGCAGCCTTCGTGGTTTGCTAGAAAGACTCAGAGCACACAGCTGTATAGTGATGATTTTATTACAGCAAAATGATACAAATCAGAATAAGCAAAGGAAAAGGTACATGGGACAAAGGTTTCTGGAGGAAAACAGGTGCAAGATTCCGAGTCCTTATCCAGTGCTGTTACACAGGATATGCTTCATTCCTCCAGTGCCAAATCATGGCAATGTGTGAAATGTCATCTACTGGGGAAGTTCACAAGACACTCAATGCTTACAGTTTTTACTGGGGGATGATCACAATAGGCATCCTCTGCCTAGCATGTACCCAAATTCTGTACCCCCAGAAAGGGATCATGGGTTCAGCATAAGCCTTATTGTTTGCACAAGCAGTTTAGGTGTGTGAACCATCCTTATCAGGGAACATGAGACCCTTCCTGAAATTCAAGCTCCCCAGTTCCAGCTGAGGGCCAATCTTCCACACAGGTCTTTCTAAGCCAAGCAGACTCAGACCTTTTATGCTAATTCTTTCTGCAGAAATCAATATCACTTCACATGTTCTTGCACAGAGCAGGTCACATGGCCAAAACTGACATCAAAGCGGTGAGAAAAAGTATAATCTTCCCACAGGAAGTGGCAGTCCATATTTTGAACTATAATACAATCTATTATAGAAACAACATGAAAAAAAGAGAGAAGAAATTGATATCTCCTCGACCTATGTATATGTGTATTTTACGCATATTTTCATGGTCTCGGCTCACATTATATACATTGCTTTAATGAAATGAACTGGACCAGGTAATCCCACCACCTTGTGAAGCTGAGGTGGGAGGATTGCTTGAGTCCAGGAGTTTGAGACCAGCCTGGGCAACACAGTGAGCGCCCCATCTCTATAAAAATGGAAAAATTAGGTGGGCATGGTAGTGCATGCCTGCAGTCCCAGCTACTTGGGAGGCTGAGACGGGTGGATTGGTTGGGCTCAGGAGTTTGAGACTGCAGTGAGCCATGATTCCTCCACTGTACTCCAGCCTAGGCAACAGAGTGAGACCCTGTCTTTAAAAAAAAAGAAAAAGAAAATAAAAAGAATTATATAATGACGAAAAGAAAAAATGCAATAGCAAGTATTAGAGAGACTCCAAGAACTGCTTAATTGAAAAGTTACTATTCTTTCCACATTATAAGTCTTTTTTGTTTTTGGAGATCAAGTGGTTCTTTGATTCCTTTTTAAAGGCAAGTGCTTTCATTTTGCTTTTGACTTTCTCTAAAGCAGTGCTGTATTTGTTAAAGCTCTAATCCTCTCAGGCACTTGTGATTAGACCCCGGAAGAGCTGTTTCATGGCCTCTGCTATGTTTTCTTATCACTGTACCTTTTAAGCTTTCAACTATATTTCAAGTTCTGGCCTGCATATGGCCTTCAGCATAAATATCGTGGGCAAAGTGGTTTGTTCTAATGCTTTCCTCATCTCTATCAATTGTTTGCATGCTTCTTTGTATTATCTTTTCTTAGCTCTTTGACCTTTTCATTTATTAGCTCAAACTACATGGAATACAATTTGGCTACGGGTTAAGTCAGAAAAATAGGAAAGGTGGTTGGCTTTTGGCATATATATTTACATTTTTGAATTTTGTATTTTTGCATTTTCACATAGTTTTATTTTCCTTAAAAAAACCTTGGGTCTTCACCTCCCCCTTCCTAAAAACACTAAAGTTAATTGTATAGAAATAGAAATAAAAATCTTTTTGGTAAAAACAACAGCTTTTAACCTCTGATCTCGCCACCAAAAAAAAAAAAAATAGTTATTTAGTAGGAAATTACAATATATCGGAGGGAAGTATATTTGCAGCATAGTTTTAAAAGAAAACATCTCCCTTTTCAATGAAGGGAGGACGTTATATGGGTCTCTTCTTTATGGTTAGATGGCAGAATGTTTTATTGCTATTTATAAAAGCCTGCGTTAAAAGAATGCAATATTGGTTCTCCCAGAGTGGGATCTATTTGGAAAACTAATTATCTCCAATTGGCTGCAAATTTTCAAGAATCTGCCAAGAAGACAAATCAGGAATACCATCTAAATGACTTATTGCAATCGGAGGTACTTTGGAGCTCTTGAGACTTTCCCAACAGCTATTTAAAACACTGGCCACTTGCCTCTAACTCCCTTCCTTTCCTCCTCCCACTTTAACCTCTGCAGGTGACCTCAGCTCTTATTTATTGGAGAAAATAAGGACCAACTAGGGAGAACTTGCCCATTGTCCTGCCATGCCCACACATTTATCTGCTTTCACAGCTTCCTGATGCCCTTTCCTTCCACCTCAGAGGAGGAGCTTGCTCTGCTCCATCTGAGGCTGATCCTATTACATGGGGTCTTCAAGGTTCTTGCTCCCTTGGACACCTTTCCCTCACCTGCAGAGTCGCCTCTCCCGCTTTTTTGGCTCTTTCCTTTTAACCTATAGATTTTTTTTTTCAAATTTCTTCAATTGAAACAGTAGCAACTACAGCAATACCCCCCCCAAAACATACACACGCACACACACCCCGACACACACACACACACACACACAAAACACACACACACACTTGCTCCAGCTTCTTTTCTTGTAATTCAGATACCTGTTACAGAACTATCCAAGGCCTGTCACCTGGCAGATGAGACACTGTCTGGGTGAGGTATCCTGTTGTAATCTGGGTGCAATAGTGATGAGGGCTCCATTACCAGATGACCACTTGTGTTTACTTTGTAAGCAGAAATGTTTAGCACATTTTGCTTGAGCTGTGTGTGTGTGTGTGTGTGTGTGTGTGTGTGTATGAAAACATCAGTTAGTACGTGGTTAAAAGGCAAAAAATAAAGGCTCTGATGATTTTCTCCCAACTGAGTGGTCAGATAGCATGTACTGAGTACTTACCATATGACAGGTGCTGAGCTAAGCCTTTCATGTGGATTACCGCATTTTATCTTAATAATCATGAGATAGTACTATCATTCCCATTCTCCAGACAAAGAATTGGAACAACAAATATTGAGCACCTTGCTCAAGCACACAGAACAAGCAAGTGGCATTGACCATTGTTTCCCTGGCAAGACTCCAAGAGCATCCACCTTTGGGGGTAGTAGAGCACATACCCAGAATGCCAACCTTTCAACAACAAAACTGTCCATTCTCTGCAGTGCTCCTGAGTCCACTGCGATACCTCCTATGTCCTCAGGTGTACCTGTTCATTCTCTTATAGTGATTTTCAACTTAGTTTAAGCATGAGAATTATGCCTGTCCATCCCCAACCCAGACCAGGTGAATGAAAATATCTGGGGGAAGCATGGGTACCTGTGTTTTGCAAAATAGGTGAATGAAAATATCTGGGGGAAGCGTGGGTACCTGTGTTTTGCAAAATCTTCCCTAAGGGATTCTGACGTGCAGAAAGGCTCACCGTTGCTCTCTTTTCTCCAGTATCCTACTTCCTGCTCCCTTTATTATTTTGTTGTATTCTCTTCTGAATGGAGAGAAACCTTTCATTTTGAATAATGAGATAGTTTGATAATCAGCTCTCTGTGGGTGTTGTTAGTGGGAATTATTATAACTGTGTTTTCCCTCTTTCATTAAAAGATAAGTACAACTCATATGGATTGAGTAAATACTGGTGGTATTGTGAAATGATTTTTAAAAGCTCCATTACTCTGGACGTTAGAAACATGAGTCAGATGTCTTCAAGCTGTTTCTAGTTATAGGTTAACCTAAGTCTCGGAAACATTCAGTGAATCAGTGTTACCTTTCAGTTCCTCTGCTAATAACCACAGTTGTGTATTGGGTATTCTACTGTATAAGCAGTTTAAAAAAGTAATAATGAATCCACGTGGTGTATTTAACACATAACTTACTGAGTTTAATTTCCTTTGTTATTTGGAAAAATATACTTGAAATCACCAAGCTACTGAATGTGTTACATTGAAGGGAGGTAGAAAAGGGTTTTGAATGACTTTTCTGCCATTTTCAATTTAAGTCTTATATTCTGGGAAACTAAATGCCAAAACTAATTTAGAAAAAAATAAAATGATAAAAATATCTATATCACTTTGTAGAGGGAAAGTAATTATTTTCAAAAAGCATCTCACTTTGCTAATGTTGAGAATAATCTGTGGCTTGCTCCCAGACCTCTCTTATTTTGTCCTGGTGGGGGTAACTGTCAGCAAAAATTACTATACTGCTTTCCAACTATCAGGCTTCATTCTCAGAAAGTGTATAGTGTTTCTAGGATTTATGACACTAATGGGACTCTCCTGGCAGCAGTGTGATCCATTTTGCTGATATAAAGGAAGCAGACAAACTCTAATCTCCTGTTGCACATATCCAAAGACTGAAGAAGCAGCTAGCATTTTAATTAGCATGGAAATGAGAGATGTGGAAGCCTTCAGCCCCGGAATGAACTAAGTCGTGTAATAGAGTCATATATAAAAGAATTAGGCTCCATCATCCTTAAAAAAAGACTGAAACAAACACTGACTATTATGTGTTACATCACTTTACCAAAGGACATCAGAATATAAATCTGATTGGAATTTTAAAGGGCAACTTCTATTTTATGAGATAAAGTTTGTGACCTGAAAAATAACCATATTTATAGAATTATAGTAGTGTTTGGAAACATGAAGGAATAATTTATACATTAAAAGTAAACTTTGAAATATGATTGTGTCAAAATTAAAGGGCTGGGCGCGGTGACTCACACCTGTAATCCCAGCACTTTGGGGGGCTGAGGCGGGCGGATCACCTGAGGTCAGGAGTTCAAGACCAGCCTGGCCAACAGGGTGAAACCCCATCTCTACTAAAAATACAAAAATTAGCTGGGTGTGGTGGTGCATGCCTGTAATCCCAGCTACTCGGGAGACTGAGGCAGGAGAATCACTTGAACCCAGGAAACAGAGGTTGCAGTGAGCCAAGATTGTGCCACTGTACTCCAGCCGGGGCAACAAAGCAAAACTCTGTCTCAAAAAAATAAAAAAAAATTTAAAGAATACTAGACTCAAGTCAAATTGAATATCAATCCTAGTTTTTCCATTAACTAGCTGTGTCATCTTAGACCAATTACTTGATCTTTCAGGGCCTCACTTTCTTTGCTAGACTAGATAACCTCCAAAGACTTTTACAACTCAAGCATTTGTGATTTCAATAGATTTCCCATAGTAGGAGCTAATAAGTGAGCTGGAATTGTAATGAACAAGACTACTCTTCTGCAGTAAAGAGGAACAACTGACTCTGAGTCAAAAAAGCTGCCTTCTATTCCTGGCATCGCCACTTAACAACCATGTGATCTGAGCACATTCTTAATGCCATTTCCTCACCTGTAAATTAGGACTGGTGGTACCCCTTTGCATGGACAGGAGTTTTGAAAGAAATGACATATGTATTAGTCTGCTTAGGCTGTCATATAAAAATACCACAGACTGCATGGCTTAAACACAGAAAAAGTTCTGCTCACAGTTCTGGAGGCTAGATGTCCCAGATCAAGACCTGGCATAGTCAGTCTCTGGTGAGGGTTCTTTTCCTTGCTTGGAGACAGCCATCTTCTCTGTGTCCTCTCACAGTGGAGACAGGAACTCTGATGTCTCTCTTCTTCTTATAAGGGCGCCATTGTTATCAGATTATGGCCCCAGCTTTATGATCTCATTTGACCTTTATCACCTCCTCACAGACTCTATCTTCGAATACAGATGCATTGGGGTTAGAGAGTCAACATATGAATTTTGGAGAAATACAATTCAGTCCATGGCATATATGAAAATTCTTTGTAAACACATCATTTTCAATTGTGTGTAAACACACAATTTTTATGTCCCAATAAAAATTAACAGCATAAGGAGATTGGGCACTTATATCCAATGTTGGTGAGACTACTGCCAACCAGAATGTCTTTGAAAGACTATTTAGCAATTTCCACTAAAATATAAAGTGCCTTATGCCTTTTGAGTTACGACTTGCATTTTAAGAATGTATACTTCTAAAACATTCTTAGAATTGCACAAATATATACATATGGAATACTTAGTGAAGTACAGCTGAAAAATTGGAAAAAATTAATAAACAATAATTGGATACACTGTAATACATCATACAATGAAATATTTTATATCCAATATGTATCTGTAATGTAAAAAATTATATATCCATTAAAAATGTGTTTAATCTGTACATAGTGACATAAACTGATGTCCAGGACCTGTTAGAGGAAAAACAAGTGCAAGTTGCAAAATAGTTTCTGTAGTATGATTGCATTTTTTGGTAAATACAGAAATTTTGGAGGAAATATACATTAAATTGTCTACACTGGCTCTATCTGAGTGGTATTCCAGAGGCTTTCATCTTTCAAGTTATACTTTTCTCAGATTTTTAATTACATTTATCTTAAGAAAGTAAAAGATTACTTTTACTTTCACTATCACTAACTCGGTCTCCACCAATTTTTCAGTTTATATCTGAAATACTTTTAAAATTAACTTTCATTTTATTAAGGAATAAATGTACATAATTTAAACAACTGGAAAGCTTATTATGAGGAACAGACATTCCTGGCCTTATGCTTCCCCTTTCCTGATCACTTGGGGCAACCTTATTCCACCTTTCAGCAGTTTTACCTGCTATTTACCTACATATTATAAATAATATGCATATATGGATTTTTCTTGATTCTTTTATTTTCATATTATCTCCTGGCTTTTCTCGGCAGATGGTTTAAAATTTTCTATTATTGCTTCTTGTTTCTACCTTCTCCAACAAACACCCCTCAACCTATCACTTATATGTATCATCACTTTGGCTTAATTAATATTTAGGATTTACACTAGTAGTACTTTGTAAATATTGTTCATAGCTGAGCTACATAGTACGTTATAATCATACATCCTGCCTTAATACAACTTTCATATTTTTATAGTTATGAATTACCTTATATTTTATTTGCTTTGTATTCTATGCCTATATTTTTATTTCTTTTCCAAACCTTTCCTTCAAAGTTGTAAAATTCCTTTCAACATGTTCAAACATAACAGGCAATCAATTAGTTCTATTCAATTTTATTTTTTTGAGACAGGGTCTCACTCTGTTACTCAGGCTGAAATGCAGTGGTACGATCTCAGCTCACTGCAGCCTCTGCCTTCCAGGTGCAAGAGATCCTCCTACCTCAGCCTCCCAAGTAGCTGGGACCACAGGCATAAACCACTGCATCCAGCCAATTAGTTCTATTTTTGTTGGTGTCACCTCTCCTACATTACCATTCAGAAAGCTAGTAGGTGCCCATGTTTGGAAAACTAATGCTTTTGAAATATTAACAATTTTCTCCTTGATTTTTCTTGAATTTTTGGTCCTTTCCTCTGTTTCAGCAGCTAGATAATTCTGTTCTCATTTCCGCAGGTAAAAAAACATGAGAGCAGATGGGCAGAGAGCAGGGGAGAGGTCTTTTCCTGAGTTTCAAAGGTTATACCCCAAGGGAATAGAAAGGGCCAATGTCCCCTACTCAGCTTCTCCTGCCACACTAGAAGTCAGAGGAAAAACGATGAAAGAGAGAAGTCTGTGGTAACTAGAACTGAGGATGCAGCAAGGTTGGTGCTGACTGATGGCCTGTGAGTAATCTGAATCCCCACATCTCAGGGCAAAGCTGACAATTTGCTCCTCAGTCCTGGTGCAAAACTCTCGACGGCAGCTACCACATCATCCCTAGAATGCCCAGGTAAGAGATGCCTACATCTGTGTAACATCCCCAGCAATGACACAAGAGACTTGTGAACCCCAGAGAAGGTTTAGGATCTCCATCACTAGCACTTGGTGGTGTTGAATAAAACTAGCTTGACCTTCTTTATGACTGGGGTTAGCAGCAAATTACAGTTCTCGTATGGGGCAAATGCTTGCGGGCAACTTGGATTGTTGTGAAGGCTGTCCATTAAGATTGTTGAATCAACGAGATAGAGAATAAAAATGATAGAAAATTTCTGGCCCAGTGGAAGGAACAAAGAGCATAAATCAGGTAATTTCTTATCTGTAAAATCAGGACAACAAGAGCTTTCTACCCATTAGAATGGTAGTTTGGTGATGATATACATAAAAGTATATTGAAAATTTACAAGCAATACAATACTAAGTGTCATTTTAGGTAGAGATCAAATATGTGTCCTATTTATCTATTCTTAATTCAACAAACATAAATGGAGTATAGTCACCAAATTTGAGCAGAATATCAAAAGCATATTTTCACAAGGAAGCCGATTATTAGTATTGTAGTATAAGAGAAATTATATCATTTGCCTCTCCAAGTGATTACACCTGAGAAAGGTCACTTGAATGCTACATATTCATTCTAAATACTTCTCTGCTATTTAATTTGAATTTCAAACCTAGTGCCTACTTGTCAGATATCATCTGTAAACACTCATTAAGCCCCTGTGAGTACCACAGCAAGCTTGTCACCTACAAAGCAAGTTATGAGACCTTGTTCTCCCTGAGAACATTCAATAAGACCATGACTGGGTGCAGATTTTAACAGTAGAGGGTATCTACAAGTCTAAACTTGAATAATATCATGATGTCTCATGAAAGAGTAGACTATACATTTTTAGAAGCAATGGTTCTCATTGATTGTACCTTCTTTTTTGACAGTAAAAAAGAAAGTAAGGAGGAGAGAAATCTTACACAATGATTCCAGTGAATAAATATTGAAGGAATAATAAAATAGAAAATCATCATTAGGCAAATATAATTGCTACAGGCAAGGCCCACAGATGGATGTTAAAATTAATAAGTGGAAGTTTGAGGAGAAACCAGATATATACATGATCTTAAAGGGCAAGCTGGGTAAAGTGTGCATGGGGATTCTCTGAACCCTTTTCTTGCAACGTTTATGTAAATCTGACGTCATTTCAAAATTTAAAAAATCTAAAAATATGGATAAAATTTGTTAAATTTCCTTATCTAAAATATTTATTTGGTTTTAAAATTCTACTCTTACACTTACGCTTCATCCCTAGTTAATTTACAGTAGTATTCAACTTCCTTATAAAAATCTTCCAAAATTATTTCTATCTTTGCTTTCAAGTTTTCCTCAAGTACCTTCTAGAACTTTAGAGGACTGTAGGCATTCAGCCAAGAGGCATGTCTTGAGTGACTACCATTTTTATAGAAATACGCTAACAACTGTAAGGGACCAAAAAACTGTGCAGGATCCAGTCCCTCCCTTGGGAAGATAAGCATGTTGGGAAGACAAGAGGTACACAGATAAAAGAATGAAATAGCATCTTGTAAAATTATGTGATGCCGTGCTTTATTTTCATAGTATTGGTCATAAGAATTAATGGAGACACAGAAAAGTGAAACATGAGTGCTATAGTTTGGACATTTGACCCTCCAAACCTCATAATGAAATCTGATCCCCAGTGTTGAAGGCAGGGCCTAGTGGAAGGTGTTCGGGTTGTGGGAGTGGATTGCTCATGAATGGCTTGGTGCCATCCTCATGGTAATAGTGAGTTCTCACTTTTTTAATTCCTGGGAGAGTTTCCTGAGAGCTGGTTGTTAAAAAGAGCCTAGCCCTTTCCCTCTCTTTTGCCTTCTTTCTCATCATGTGATCACTGTACACTCTGGCTCCCCTTCATCTTCCATAATGAGTGGAAGCAGCTGAGGCCCTCACCAGAAGCAGATGCTGGTACCATGCTTGTTGTACTGCCTGCAGAACTGGGAGCCAAATAAACCTCTTTATAAATTACCCAGCCTCAGGTATTCCTTTATAGCAAAGCAAATGGATCAAGACAATGAGTAAATAAGAGTAAGCTGGACCTAAAAACATATGAAGGTCTTAGATGGTGAGTGGATTCAGGGAGAATCTGTACAGGCTTTGTGGGGAATTGGAGAAAGACAGGAAGCAGTTGTGAGATGCATTTGAGTGGGGTGGAAAGCTTGAGGAGATGAGGTGAATGGGCCCGTATAGAGTTGGCCTAGATCACAGAAGTTTGCAAAAGCCAGACTCAAGAGTCCAAATTTGGTCCAAGTGAAAACGGAGGCTATTTTAAAGGCTGTTAGGGGCAAGTTACTTCTCTGGCACCAGTATAAACATGCACAATATATCTCAAGCCAGAACCAGCTACTTTTTTGAAAATTTAATGATGCACCTTTCCAAGACCTTTTCTGAAATGTAAATCAGATTGTCTTCAACTTCTCCACTCCACCCCACCCTCTTTTTGCCTAAAATACTCTACAAGTCGCCTTTTACTCACAAGATAAAGACCAAAGGCATTAACGGCCTCAGGACCCTTCAAGGTTGGATGCTTCCCCATCTATCTGTCCTTCTCTGTACCCTATTCCCCTCAAGGCCTGCCTTCTTTTGTTACTTTCAGCATTCTCTTCTCTTACCAGGTGTCAGCAAACAATTTTCTCTCTGAATTAAACATTTCTCCTTATCTTTTGAGTTGTATACTACTTTTCATCCTTCTGATGTCAGCTCTCTCTCCCAATTACCATCTCCAGGGGGAAGTTTTGCTCCCTTCTCTGACTGGATCTACTGATAGCACTGAGAACATCATCTTGTAAAACTTTCCATATATATCACTGAAGATTATTTGGTTTAATTATGTGATTATTTGATTAAGACCTTTTGCCTTTATTAGACTGTAGACTTCTGAGGGCAGATGGTTTATTTGTGTTTCCCATTTTCATCTCAATCCCTAGCATATGGTAGACACTCAATAAGGATTCATTGAATAAATAAAAAATGAAACATTCATTTTCTCCACTCCCAAGACACTATCCTGTCCCAATGACATGATCTTTTAAATTATAAGAAAAATGTCCTATCTAAACAACAGTGTATATAACCCAGTATTTTGTAACTTTTGGAATGTAAGCTGTAACAGCAGTATTCAATTTAAGTTTTAAAAGTTTGCTATTTTACTAATGAATCAATTCATTTTGACTTTCTGAATTTTTAAAAGCCAGAATAGTAGCTAGAACATATTTGATAGATGGAATCTGTTAGCATTTGGGGCAATTAAACTGGGTTTCTAAAAAATGGATCAGATGATTGCATCAAACTAAATTAGTAGAGCTTAAATAGAACAGGGTGATCAATAGATCAATATCTATGTGCAGGGCACTTTACTCGGCACTGTGACTTATTCTAAGCTAAATAATAGATGGTTCCTGTCTGGCTCATAATCAGGTAGGGGATCTAGATGTATCCAGAACTATGTGTATTATATGGTAGACTATGAGTGCTCTAAGTATTATAGAAATATGAAAGAGGGAGGATTTACTTTAACTAAAAGAATCTGGCAAAGCTGCAGGAAAAAGTAATATTTGAGGCAGGAAGGAAGGAGGTGCTTTTGACAGCCAGACTTTGGGAAGACAAAAATTCCAGGAAAATAACAACTAAAACCACAAAGGGTGAAAAGGATAAAGCATCATGATAGAAATTCTAGAGGTGCAGCAGGGCTAGACCAAAGGGTGGGTGGTTGCAAGTATGCTGTGATAAGGAGGAATCTAAGAAAGTTAGGTTGGAACTAATAATAGGCCATGCTGCCTGCACGTATTTGATGGGTAATGAGCAGTTACAAGGATGATGGACAGGGAAGCACTACAATCAAATATGTGGGTTCTGGTGGAGATGTGAGGGAACAGATTGGGAGGGCACTCCAGGGATTAAAGTGGGTGGGATGATTAGAGGCAAGGGGAAGCAAATTTTGTGAAGGCTGAGGAATGCTAAGGAAGACCTGGGTTAGTAGTAGTGAAATGAGCAGCAGATGAATGAGAGAAGCATCCAGGAAGTGAACAGAATGTGATTTAATAAGCACTTAATATGAGGACTGAGGAATATAAAGTTTAAAAGTTTTCATCTCATAATTTAACTGAGCATGATTTAATGGAGAGCAAAAATAGGAGTAGGAACAGGTTAGTAGCAGCAACTCATTTCTCATTGTTTTAGAGCTGCTGGTGATAGCAATCTTGTTAATGTCATCCACATCTTTTGACGATAAAGAATTACATAATTTGCATTTTACATGATCTAATTATACCATTTGCATTTTATATGATTTAATAAGTGTTCATACTTGCCAGGTGTTGAGACTTTTCTGATTTAAAATTGAGCAGAATTTATTAATATCTATCCTTTTGAGTGCCTCGTCTTCATCTCTTCATTTTTCTAGTTGTCTAATTTTATGTATAGGAAAACATGGTTATGATTTACATGTAGGTAATTCTTTCTTTCTGTTGACTGTGACTTTCTTGCTTCCATTATTCCGTAAGCAATTCGACCCAACAGACACTGACTAAATAAATATCTACCCTATATCCTGAGAGTCGTAGATGATTAATACACTATCTCTCTCCTCAAGGAACCTATAGAGTTGTGGGTAGAACTTAAGTCCAATTAAATATAATATAATATGCAGAATTCATGATAATATCAACAACAAAAGCTACCACTTAAATCTCCTGTGCATTCATTCCTTCCTTCCTTTAACAAATACTTTGAGAGCCTTTACTAGATCTTTGTCTAGACACAGGATTTACAGTGGTGAAGAAACCTCATCCAGAAAGTGCCCTTTTGGAGCTTATGATAGTGTAGGAATCTTACTAACCAAATAAAAAACAAATAAATAGATATAATTAATGTGTAAATACAATTAATATTATGAAACAATAATAACAATGGACATATTTAGAGATTAGTATATTCTAAGTCAGGTATTCTGGTTCCAGAGCTGATCACTTGATAATTACATTATGCTACAATTTTAGAAGATGGGGGTATCTATATATATAACGTAATAAGCAAAGACTTGTCTAAAAAGATAATGTTTAGCCAAGACTAATGGGCAAAAAGGCAAAATATACACAAAGATTCAGGAACTGAGTATTTCAGGCAGATTAAATAGCATATGTAAAGGTTCTAAGATAGGAAAGAACTAGGCATTTTCTAGAAACAAGAAAACAGGTTAGTTTGAGTTGACCATAGTAAGAGAAAAGGATTTGGAAGATATTGGAGAAATAAACAGGAACCAAATCGTTAGTCTTTTAATAGTCAAAAAAGAATCTGATGATTTTTTAAAAGAAATGAGAAAGTATCAAGACTATAAACAGGAACAGTGAAAATATCCTATTTACATTTAAAAAGTATCAGTCTGGCTCCTATACGGAAAATGGGCTAGCAAGTGCAAAAGAAGAAGTTAAAAAGCTAGTAAGTGGCGAGGAACAATGGCTCATGCCTATAATCCCAGCACTTTGGGAGGTCAAGGCAGGAGGATCCCTTGAGCCCAAGAGTTTGAGACCAACCTGGGCAACATGGCAAGACCCCATCTCTGCAAAAATTAAAATATTCGCTGGGTGTGGTGGCATGTGCCTGTAGTCCCAGCTACTTGGGGGGCTGAGGTGGGAAGATTGTTTGAATCTAGGAGGTTGATGCTGCAGTAAGCCATGGTCTCACCACTCTACTCCTGCCTGGGTAACAAAGCAAGACCCTGTCTCAAAAATAAATAAATAAAATAAATAAATATGGCTAGTAAGTAACAAAATCAGAATTTAGGTTAAGAGGCCTGTGACTAAAAAGTTAAGACTTGTACTGCCACATTATGCTGTCCCCTGCATTGTATTAGATTTGCAAACTTGCAGAGGGGATTGTCCTACCAGATAGCAGTGATTCATAAGTTGTATCTCTTCTTGTCCCCTCCCTGCCTCTGTGATTCCCACTTGACCCCCACTTGCTCTTTTGTTAGGTCAGAGGACAGGAATATAGTCAATGATTTTCATAACAAAAGAAGAAATAAATGATGGACATTAATGTCATTTTTAGTTTATCTTTACTCTCCCTTGAACATGTAGCTTCCCATCTCTAGTACATTGGCTTACAGTAGTTGTTTTTAAACTATATAACTTAAAGTCATTTTTACTGTACATAATTAAGTACCTCATATGGGGTGGGGTGTTTGATCATAATGCAATGCATGGGTGTCACCCCCAGAGATTCTAATTCATTATATCTGGATGGGGACATTTTAAATAAGCACTTCAGGTAATCCTGAAGCGGATGAAGCACTCTGCAAGACACTGGTTTTATGATGGAGAGCGTTTAAATTCTATCCCAAGCATAGTATGATGACTTGGACATATCTATTCTATTAAAATCATCAGCATTAGAAACCATCAATTGCATGTAACCTCAGAATTTAATAGCCTGTGTATTTTTGGTAGACTTCTTTCTCCAATGCAATATAATACAATACACAGATGATCAATTTGGTCTCTTTCTTAAGGCAAGAGACAAAAGAATTTATGTAAACAATTTCCTGAGTGGTCAGTCCCAATGTGGGCTAAATATATCATACAGATTAATGGTAGAAGGGTTTTTCCAGCTGAGCAGAAACAGAATATTACCTTCCCAATATTAATACAGGGTTACATATAAAACCCAAATAAGTATTGCACACTAACTTTTTTGAAGGAGGTTTTATAATAAGTAAACACTTACAAAAATTAAATAATGAAAGTGAATCAAAGTTCTTTACTCTAGGTCTTGCACAAAATAATTACTAGCCTGTGTAAGGGGTTATTTAAAAGGCAATAATAATAGCCAACAAGATAAGTCGCAATTATAAATCATTTAAAAAATCAGCACCCTAATTATATTTTGGAATTATGTTCTAGAGAATGCTCTTCAATGTAGTAATCACCCAGCTAGCTTCTTATAGCTGTGCTTTTTATAAGAGTTGATCATATTAGTGATTTTCCTGTCACATCAAATCCCCTCTAGGTTAATACCATGCATAATCAGGCCCTAGGGTATCTAGTTCTTCTAAAATATACTGACTTTTTTTTCACATTTGCCTAAATTATTCTGCATCTTGCATTCCCTTAATGAACCAGGTAATGTTCAAGACATGTGTTGTGTTTGTTCAAATCTAGTTCTAAATTTGTGTGAGCTCCACTTGGCCTTTTGAGAAGGGCATTCCCATCAAAATCCTAATAGTCTCAGATACAAGTATGTAATAACTGAAAGACATCTCAGTAATACTCTATAGAGGCAAGATTTTATTAATCAAGTTTCCATATGATTTTGAGAATTATTCCTTTATCTCATAAAATAAGTATTTATTGATCCCCTAGTAAGTGTCAGGCTTTGGGGCTACAGAGGTAAAAAAGAAAATGTGCTTCTGGAACTTGGAACCTAAGCTCTAGAGCGCGAGACTTATACAGAAAAGCAAGTATAACATGATGGATAGATAAGTGCAATGCAGAAAAATTAAGAAGAGTAAGGGAATAAAATGTGATAAAGAGTGGTCAGGGATGCCCTCTCTAAAGGTGACAACATATATGCAGACTCTTGAAGTAGAGGGTGAGTGATTCAATTATGCAGGGGTAGAGGACTCCTGGCAGAGGGCATAGCAAATCTAAAAGCACTGAATAGGAACAATTATTGGCATATTTGAGGATCAGAAAGGAGAACATCAGGAAGGAAATTAATAGAAGATGGGATTGGAGAAACAGCAGGAAGAAGGTTGCACAGGGCATCAAACAGCCTTGGTGAGTAAGGATTTGGAGTAATATGAGAATGTGGTAGATTAAAAATGGCCACTAATTATTTGTTACTTTTTCCATTGAAAGGTGGAATTTAATTCCCTTTTCTTAAATTTGGCGTGGCTGTGGTGACTAGTTTAGTCAATAAAACGTGAAAAAGTGATGTTCTGGGATAATAACGGGTCATAAAAGCCCTGCAGATTCTGCCTAGACATGTTAGGATCTACCAACTGCCATGCCAAAAGTGAGTCTACCCTGAGACCACCATACTATGAGGAAGTCAAAGGTATTCATTTAGAGAGCTATATAGAAAGAAAAACAAAGGTGTCCAGCCAGCCCCAGCTGTTCCATCCATTCCAGCCTAGTTGTCAGATATGCGTAAAGAAGTCACTCACTTGGACAATCCAGCATCAGCAGATATCATATAAAGGAAAACCCAGGCACTAGACATATGATCCTAGTAGGGCTGTTCCAACCACTGCTAGTCATTCAAATAACCCCTGCTGAGGCTCACTGGGTAGCAGAGATGGATACTCTCCATTGTGCCTTTTATACTTTCTTGACCCACAAACTCATGAGAAGAATAATGAGTTTGTTTTTTTTTTTTAATTTATATCTCTTTATTGAACTTCTCATTTCATTCATATGCTATTCTTTTGATTTTGTTGAGTTGTCTATTTGTGTTCTTTTATTGTTTGCTTATATTTCTTACCTCTGAGTATTGAGTGATCCGTTATGTATCGATGGATAGCCTATAAGAAAAAAAATGGAATAGCTGAGAGTAGAATTTAAACCTGAATTATGTTCTAAAAGGACCACTCTAGCTTCTGGGTTGGGCCTGGCTTTGTAACAGAGCAAGAATAAAGGCAGAATGATCAGTTAATTCAATTGAAAGTCCAGGCAAGAATAAATAGTGGCTTGGATTAAAAGAGTAGCATAAGAGGAAGAGAGAAATGGTTGAATTTGAGATATATTTTGAAGATAAATTGATAATATTTGCTCAAAGTTACAGATATTTTTATTTCAGTTTCAATTTTGAAAATATATCAATATGTCATACACTATACTCATGCAGAAATGCCTGCAACATATAAACAATGCTAAGACTCTTAAACAAATGAATGTATACTGAATCTTTCTTTGACTCAGAACCTGTCTTTATGTCTGGCTAGTCATTATGAGCATCAGATAAATATTGTATTTTCATTGTAGAAATCTGTATTGACTGAGGGCATGCCCAGAGCTTTTGATGTGCCTTTGTTGTTTCCACAGAACTTATTAATTACTATTATTTTTAGCTCTTTTGCCAAATAATTATGAAGGATATTCCATATCTATGTTGCTAGCTGTGAGAAAAAGTAGGCGTAATCTCTTTTGATGAAAGATGGAATTTTCTTATTGAAAGTAGACTTTTAACGTATAATCACACAAATAACTAGGACAAATGCTACAGCCACAGCAAGGGCTGTAATAGAAGAATTTGATTTAACAAGGATGAAGGTTATCTTGAAGAAATTGAGTAAGTTGAGAGTGAATGTAAAGAGAAGTGCAAGAGTACTCTAAGCAGACAAAAAAAGCAAGCCCAAATGCTCTGTAGTGTCTAGAATATGATATACTAGTGAAACTCAAAGAAGACCTCTCTTTCCCACTGTGCAATTAGTTTTCCCTACTGGAGCTAGAATGATGTTATACAAATCTAAACCTGCTATCTCTCTCTTGCTTCCAAAAATCCTAGCATGGCTAATCTTCGCAAAGTGCAACACAGATAGTGATTCCATTTACTGTGCAGAAGCACGGAGAAGATAAGACTTGGGAAGAAAAAATGAATTAGGTTTTGGACATACTTTGTTTAATGTGACTTTGAGACATGTTAATGGAGATGGCAAGAAGTGAATTAGATATATTGCTAGGGAAGTTGGCCTGCAGATGAGCAGGTTATCATTCTCTAGGAGGTATTCAAAGCCATGGCATGAATGAGAACACTCAAGGACTGATTATAAAATCAGAAGAGAAAGAGAATGCAGTTCACCCCTTTAGAAACCTCAGGGGAGAAGAATATACATTTATAAAGGAGACAAAGAAAGAGTAGCTGGAGATGTGAGGAAAACCTGGGGACTATGGTGTCATAAAAGCCACAAGCAGGAGTGATGTCAGTAAGATGGTGATCATCCTTCTGTAGAAACATCAATCTTGATGAATACTCATGAATGAAAGTACCTTTTTGGGACACTGATAATCCAGTGAAGTTCTAGCACACCACTGAAACAAAAAAAATTCAGAATAGATGCATTGAAGAAAGCAAGAAGAACAGTTTTATCTTATTTATGTCAACCTTCCTTGAAAGTAGTACAGCTCTGTGCCAAGAGATAACCCCTTTTCCTGCACTTTCTCCCATGGGAGAAGGTGAGAGTGCAATAAATGAGGAACCTGCTCCCCCAACCATGTGAATACTGCCCAGGAAGACTAATTTTTTTATCTCACCCAGATAATGGAGATGACTGGCATAGCTGAGTTGTTGGGAGAGACTAGGATCAGGGAAGAGAGGCCCTAATATCTTCTCCACATACTCCATTTTCAAGGAGCCCACCTATAAGTCACTTGGGGTGCCTCACCTATGGATATTCCTAATTGACCCATGGGCACTCCAAATGCTTTGTGTGCCTCATGCCCCCCTCCACCAGGTGAACTCCCCAGTGCTTCCCCATGGACAGTGAGGGAAAACATGCCCCACAAATAGCCATTTCTACTCTGTGGGACTGAAAGAAAAAACACAAACTTGACAGTTTTGGGGCTCTTCCCAAGGGAAAACAAATGTGAGGCTCTGAGCACCTGGCTTGGCTTTGTGAGATTCAGAAAATACATCAAATCTTAAGAATTTCATCCCCATCCTAAGAGGAAACAAAGGTATAAATCAAGTGGATCCATGGAGAATGTCTGAGAGGGTCTCAAAATCCCTAGTCAAGCTGATTGGTGAGGATGTTTGTTTCTTGAAGTCAGTCAGTAAAGTCAGCAATGCAAGATGTCAAGAAACAGACACAAACAATCAAAGAAACAGCACCATCAAAAGAACACTTTAGTAGTCTAGTAACCAACCACAAAAAAAGTGGAGATCAATAAATTGCCTAACAAAGAACTCAAAATAATTATTTTAAAGAAACTCAGCAAACGATGAGAGAACACAAATAGACAACTCAACAAAATCAAAAGAATGGCATATGAATTAAATGAGAAGTTCAGTAGAGAGATATAAATTTTTAAAAACCCAAACAGAAATTCTGAAGCTAGAGAATACAATTAATGAAATGAAAAAATGGAATAGAAAGCATCAATAGCAGGCCTACTCAAGCAGAAGAAAGAATCTGTAAACCTGAAGATAAGTCTTTGAAAATATACAATCAGAGGAGAAAAAAGAAAAAAGAATGAAAATAAATGAATAAAGTCTATGAAATTTATGGGACAGAAATATATCATTATGAAAGTTTCAAAAGGAGAAGAATGAGAGCTAAAGGGAAAGAAAGATTATTTAAAGTAAAAACAGTTAGAAATGTCCCAAATCTGGGGACAGATGAAACCAGTTACAGGACACTCAAAGGTCTCCAATCAGGTTCAAACCAAAGAAGAATTAATGAACACATATTGTAATCAAATTGTCAAAAATCAAAGACAGAATTTTGACAGAAGCAATATAAAAGAGGCTTACCATATACAAAGGAACCTAAATAAGATTATCAGTTGATTTCTCAGCAGAAACCATGCCGGCCAAGTGACAGCAAGACAGTATTTTCAAAGTGCTGAAAGAAAAAAACTGTCAGACTGGGCGCAGTGGCTCATGCCTGTATTCCTAGCACTTTGGGAGGCCAAGGTGGGTGGATCATGAGATCAGAAATTCGAGACCAGCCTGACTAACATTGTGAAGCCCCGTTTCTACTAAAAATACAAAAATTACCCAGGTGTGGTGGTGTGCGCCTGTTATCCCAGCTACTCAGGGGGCTGAGGAAGGAGAATCGCTTGAACCTGGGAGGTGGAGAGCGCAGTGAGCTGAGATCGCACCATTGCACTCCAGCCTGGGCGACAGAGCTAGACTCCCTTTGAAAACCAGCACAGGACAAGGACAGGCTCTCTCACCACTCCTATTCAACATAGTGTTGGAAGTTCAGGCCAGGGCAATCAGGTAAGAGAAAGAAATAAAAGGCATTCAATAAGGAAAAGAGGAAGTCAAATTGTCTCTCTTTGCAGATGACATGATTGCATATTTAGAGAACCCCACTATCTCAGCCCCAAATCTCCTTAAGCTGATAAGCAACTTCAGTGAAGCATTCAAAATCAATGTGCAAAAAACACAAGTATTCCTATACACCAATAACAGACAAACACAGAGCCAAATCATGAGTGAACTCCCATTCACAATTGCTACAAAGAAATAAAATACCTAGGAATACAACTTACAAGGGATGTGAAGGACCTTTTCAAGGATAACTACAAACTACTGCTCAGGAAAATAAGAGAGGACATAAACAAATGGAAGAACATTCCATGATCATGGATAGGAAGAATCAATATCGTGAAAATGGCCATACTGCCCAAAGTAATTCATGGATTCAATGCTATCCCCATCAAGCTACCAATGACTTACTTCACAGAATTGGAAAAAAAAATTACTTTAAATTTCACATGGAACCAAAAAAAAGAGCCCACATAGTCAAGACAATCCTAAGCAAAAAGAACAAAGCTGGATGCATCATGCCACCTGACTTCAAACTATACTACAAGGCTACAGTAACCAAAACAGCATGGTACTGATGCCCAAACAGATATATAGACCAATGAAACAGAGCAGAGGCCTCAGAAATAGCACCACACATCTACAATCATCTGTTCTTTAACAAACCCAACAAAAACAAGCAATGGGGAAAGCATTCCCTGTTTAATAAATGGTGTTGGGAAAACCAGTTAGCCATATGCAGAAAGCTGAAACTGGATCCCTTCCTTATACAAAAATTAACTCAAGATGGATTAAAGACATAAACTTAAGACCTAAAACCATAAAAACCCTAGACGTAGGCAATACCATTCAGGACATAGGCATGGGCAAAGACTTCATGACTAAAACACCGAAAGCAATGGCAACAAAAGTCAAAATAGACAAATGGGATCTAATTAAATGAAATAGCTTCTGCACAACAAAAGAAATTATCATCAGAGTGAACAGGAAACCTACAGAATGGGAGAAAAGTTTTGCAATCTATCCATCTGACAAAGGGCTAATATCCAGAATCTACAAATAATTTAAGCAAATTCACAAGGAAAAGCAAACAACCCCATCAAAAAGTGGGTGAAGGATATAAATAGACACTTCTCAAAAGAAGACATTTATGCAGCCAACAAACATGTGAAAGAAAGCCCATCATCACTGGTCAACAGAGAAATGCAAATCAAAACCACAATAAGACACCATCTCATGCCAGTTAGAATGTCAATCATTAAAAAGTCAGGAAACAACAGATGCTAGAGAGGATGTGGAGAAATAGGAATGCTTTTACACTGTTGGTGGGAGTGTAAATTAGTTCAACCATTGTGGAAGACAGTGTGGCGATTCTTCAAGGATCTAGAACTAGAATTACCATTTGACCCAGCAACCCCGTTACTGGGTATATACCCAAAGGATTATAAATCATTCTACTGTAAAGACACATGCACACATATGTTCATTGGGGCACTGTTCACAATAGTGAAGACTTGGAATCAACCCAAATGTTCATCAATGATAGACTGGATAAAGAAAATATGGCACATATATACCATGGAATACTATACAGCCACAAAAAGGATGAGTCCATGTCCTTTGAAAGGACAAGGATGAAGCTGGAAACCATCATTGTCAGCAAAGTAACACAAGAAGAGAAAACCAAACACCACATGTTCTCACTCATAAGTGGGGGTTGAACAATGAGACACATGGACACAGGAAGGGGAGCATCACACACAGGATCCTGTCAGGGGCTGGGGGGCTAGGGGAGAGATAGCATTAAGAGAAATACCTAATGTAGATGACAGGTTGATGAGTGCAGCAAACCACTATGGCATGTGTACACTTATGTAACAAACCTCCACGTTCTGCACATGTGAAAAAAAAAATTAGGGAGAGATACTTTCTCAGATAAACAAAAACTGATAGAATTCATCACTAGAACTGCCTTACAAAAAATGCTAGAGTGTTCTTTAAGATCATATGAAATGATGCTATTTAGTAACATTAAAACATACAAAAATATAAAACTTGCTGATAAAGGTAAGAGAGAGAGAGAGAGTGTGTGTGTGTGTGTATGCATATGTGTGTGTTCCTTTTAAAGTGTTCTCCTTTAAAGGAACACATCCAAACTCATTTTACAATGTCAGTATTACCCTGACACCAAAACCAGACAAGTACACTACAATTTTAAAAAGACAGCAATGAACATAAATGCCATAGTCCTCAACAAACTTTAGCAAACAGATTCAACAGCACATTAAATCGTCATTCATTATGATTAAGTGGGATTAATCTCTGAGATGCAAGTATAATAGTTCAACACATGCAAATCAATCAATCAATCAACATGATATAACACATTAACAGAATGAAGGATAAAAGTCATATGCTCATTTCAATAGATGCAGCAAAAGCATTTGACAAAACTTAACTTTCTCTCATGATAATACCTCAAAATATCCAGTATAGAAGGAATTCATCTCAACATAATAAAGGCCATTCATATAAAACAAACCATAGCTAACATAATACTGAATGGTAAAAATCTGAAAGCTTTTCCTTTAAAAATAAAAATATGACAAGGATGCCCACTCTGGCTATGTCTATGCAACACAGTACTGAAAGTCCTAACTGTAGCAATTAGGCAAGAAAAAAAATTTAAAGCATCCACATTGGAAAAGAAGAAGTTAAATACTCCCTGTTTGAAAATGACATGATCTTATACATAGAAAAGTCTAAAGATTCCACCAAAAAACTGTTAGAACTCTAAACAAATTCAGTAAAGTTGAGAAGCCCAAAACCAACATGCAAAACTCAGTTGCATTTCTAGACACTGGAAAGGAATTATCTGAAAGAGAATTAAGAAAACATTATCATTTGTAATAACATCAAAAAGAATAAAATAATTCAGTAAATTTAATCAAGGAGGAAAAAATCTATATACTGAAAATTATTAAACACCAAGAAAAGAAATTGAAGACAGAAATAAACAGAAAGATATCGTATCAATAGTATCAAAATGGGATGCATACTATTCAAAGCAATCTATAGATTCAATGCAATCCCTATTAAAATTCCAATCACAGATTTTTCATAGGAGTAGAAAAAACAATCCTAGAATTTATATGGAATCTCAAAAGATCCTAAATGGCTGAAACAATCTGGAGCAAGAAGAACAAAGCTGGAAGTATCACACCTCCTGATTTCAAATTCTATTACAAAGCTATAATAATTGAAACATTATGGTACAAATAGATACATAGACCAATGGAACACAATAAAAAGTCCAGAAATAAACTTACACATATATGGTAAACTAATCTTTGACAAATGAGCCAAGAAAAACGTAATGATAAAAGGAAATCTTTTCAATAAACTGTGTTGGGAAAGCTGGATATTCACATGCAAAAAAATGAGGGCACTAATCCCATTCACAAAGGCTGCACTCTCATGATCTAATAACCTCCCAGAGGTCCCACCTTCTAATATCATCACTTGGAGAGTTAGAATTTCAATACCTGAATTTTGAAGGGATGCAAACATTCACATTATAGAAATTACATACCTTTTAGAGGTACTAAAATGGAAAAAAACAGCAATAACATCAAATGCTCTTAAGGATGAAGAAAAACTGGGTTACTCATATATGTGGTGGAAATGTGAAATGGTATAGCCAGTCTGGAACATAGTTTAGCAATTTATTTATTTAAAACATGCAACTAGCTTAAAACCTTGAAATTGTTCTTCTGGCCATTTATCTCATAGAAACAACTTATGTTCATACAAAAACCTGTACATGAAGTTTTACAGCAGTTTTATTTTGTTTTATTCCCAAAGTGGAAACAACCCAGGTGCCCTTCAATGAGTGAATGATCACACTGTGGTACATCTGAATCATGAGAATGCTGTTCATCAGTAAAAAGCAATGAACTATTTATACATGTAACAACTCAGATCATAATAGCCAATACTGCTGGGCATAATGACTCATGCCTATAATCCCAGCAACTCAGAAGGCTGAGGTGGTAGGATTGCTTCAGGCCAAGAGTTCAAGGCTGCCATGAGCTGTACTTGTACTTGAGCCTCGGCAATAGAGTGAGACCCTGTCTCTAAAAATAAAAATAATAAAAACAAAGAATAGCCAATTCTAAATATACTGTATGATGCTATTTATATAACTGTCTTGAAATGAAAAAATTACAGACATGGAGAACAGTTTAGTGGTTTAGAGGGCTTAAGGAGGGTGTGAGAGCAAGAGGGAAGTAGGTGTAGAAAGGATCATTGTAATGATGGGAAATGTTCTGCATCTTGACTGTATCAATGTCAACATCCTTTTTGTGATATTGCATTATAGTTTCCCAAGATTGTGTCACTGGGAAAACTAGGTATGAGGTCAAAAATATCTCTGTATCATTTCTTACAACTGCATGTGAATCTACAATTAATTCAAAATAAAAGTTTAATTTAAATAAACATGTTTAAGAAAGACATTGAGACATGTATAAATATGTCTATGAAAGAGAAACATAGATAAAATATTATAGTTTAGAGAGGAATAATTTATTTATAGGTGAGAAAATTGAGAACTATTTTATACAATAGATGAATTGGATTTGGACATTCAAATCTAGGGTGTTCAAGCAGAGAAAACCATATAAGATATCCTTCTAGAAAATGCATGACATATTTGGAAGCCATGTTCAATTTCACTGGAGTCTCATGTTCTTGTAAGATAGTAGTGAAATAAGATTGGACAGGATGTAGAGAGACTGTGGAGAACTTTAAATATTATTCTGAGGAATTTTTAGTTGTGCATGTAGGGAGATCTACTAAGGGGTTTGAGATGGGGTAGAGTATGACTAGCACTTTGGGCATCTGAATGGTGAAAATGGTTGTGGGGAGGTAAAGATATCAGAGAGGATGGAAACGATGGAAAACCACTTAAGAAAGGATGGCAATCAGGTCGGGCATGGTGGCTCACGCCTGTAATCCCAGCACTTTTGGAGGCTGAGGCAGGTGGATCATGAGGTTGGGTGTTCAAGACCAGCCTGGCCAATATGGTGAAACCCTGTCTGTACTAAAAATACAAAAATTAGCTGGGCATAGTGGTGCGCACCCGTAGTTCCAGTTACTCAGGAGACTAAGGCAGGAGAATCACTTGAACTTGGGAGGCGGAGGTTGCAGTGAGCCAAGATTGTGCCACTGCACTTAAGCCTGGGTGACAGAGTGAGACTCCATCTAAAAAGAAAAGAAAAGAAAAGAAAGGATGGCAATCATTTAGGAGTTCAGTGAGTTCAGGAAGGAATACAGTGGTGGACATGAAGAAATGGTTCAGAATCCAACCTGTTTTTCAAGTGTGTCTCTACCTGTGCTGAACACAGCAATTGATACACAATAGGTGCCAAATAAATATTTGTTAAACCCAAACATGAGTGGATAATTAAACAAATATATATAAAATTTTCACAATACTGTGAGATAGGCATTATCTGCATTTTGATGAGAAGCCAAAGGAATTTAAAAAGAGAAGTATCCAAGGCTGTAATTTATTTGGCAAGCTCCAAAAGAGAAGTTGAGGAAGTTGCAGAAAAAAAGTTGGAAGACAGCAGAGGTTGATTTGTAAAGTTTAAGGACAGAAAACATCTCCGTAACATAAAAGTGAAAGGTGAAGTAGCAAGTACTGATGTTGAAACTGCAGCAAGTTAATCAGAAGATCTAGCTAAAGTAATAGATGCAGTTAGTTACAATAAACAATGGATGTTCAATGTAAACAAAACAGCTTTCTATTAGAAGAAGATGCCATCTAGGATGTTCATAGCTAGAGAGGAGATGTCAATGCAAGCCTTCAAAGCTTCAAAGGACAAGCTGACTCTCTTCTTAGGGGCTGATGCAGCTAGTGACTTTAAGTTTAAGTGAGCCAAGGCTTATTTACCATTCTGCTAATCTTGGGGCCCTTAACAATTATGCTAAATCTACTTTGATGTGCTCTACCAATAGAATGACAAAGCCTGGATGACAGCACATATGTTAAGAACATGGTTAACTGATTATTTTAAGCCCCTTGTTGAGACCTGCTGCTCAGAAAAAAATAATTCCTTTCAAAATATTACTGCTCATTGACAATGCACCTTGTCCCCCAGGATCTCTAATGGAGATGTACAAGGAAACTTATCTCGTTTTCATGCCTCCTAACACAATATCCATTCTATAACCCATGGATTCAAGGAGTAATTTTGACTTTCAAGTTTTTTTATTTAAGAAACACATTTTGTAAGGCTACAGCTGCCATAAATAGTAGTTCTTCTGATAGATAGGGGAAAAGTAAATTGAAAACCTTCTGTAAAGGATTAATCATTCTAAATGCCATTGAAAATGTTCATGATTTATGGGAGGTCAAAATGTTAACATTAATAGAAGTTTGGAAGAAGTTGGTTTCAGCCCTAATGGATGACATGAAGGCATTCAAGACTTCAAAGGAGAAAGTAACTGCAGAGTGGTGGAAATAGCAAGAGGACAAGAATTAGAAGTGGAGCCTGAATATGTGTCAGAATTGCTTCAATCTCATGATAAAACTTGAATGAAGAGTTGCTTTCTTGCTATGAGCAAAGAAAGTAGTTTCTTGAGATGGAAGCTATTCCTGGTGAAGATGTTGTGAATATTGTTGAAATGACAACAAGGGATTTAGAATATTCCATAAAATTAGCTGATAAAGCAGAAACAGGGTTTCAGAGGATTGATTCCAAATTTGAAAGAAGTTCTATTGTGGATAAAATGCTATCAGTGTCACATGCAACAGAGAAATCTTTCCTGGGAGGTAATGTCAATTGATGTGGCAAATTTTATTGTTGCTTTACGATAAGAAATTGCCACAGCCCAATATTCAACAACAACCACTACCCTGATTAGTGAGCAGCCATCAACATTGAGACAACACCCTCTGGGCAACCCTTCCGGGTTCCCTTCCACCGCATGGAAGCTTTACTTTCACTTCACTTTACTTTCGCTTTTGCTGTAATAAATCTTGCAGCCGCACACTTTTGGGGTCTGTATGTTTCTCTAATTGAGCTGTAACACTCACCGCTGTGGTCCACGGTTTCATTACTTGAAGCCCGTTGAGACTACGAACCTTTTGATTGAGAAAAACCTTTGATCAGAAGAAGACTTCTCATCTCATTTCTGGGGGCCCATCGGGATTTCTCCAAAGCAGTGAGTAGCATTGGACCCCTTTGGCTTGCTAGTCTGTTCTATCTTCTTACTAGAAATTGGAGGAAAACACCGGGCACCTGTTGGCCATTTAAAAGCAATAAGTGTGGCTGCTGAACTTAAGACACAGGTGTGAGGTTTTCTGGGAAAGAGCTCTCTAGCAATCCCTGGCCCTCTGGGCTGGGAGCATTGGTTTGCCTGGAACCAGTTCCACCTTTCTCTACCTTTCCTAGGAAAAGCTGATGGCTGGCTAGAGGCGGAAGACTGTTGTCCTGAACTCCCGGCACTGACCCGGTGGAGATCATGGCACAGGGAGAAGCTTCTACTTCCCAGCGGCCCATGTGTGCATTCCCCGCATTTTCTGACCCAAGCCTCCTGGGTCCTAACATCCTCAGAGAAGGCTTTCTTGAGGCCCTATCCTCTAGGATCTTTCCTACCTCTGAGTCTAAGAGTATTTTGGCTAGGAGCCTAAGTCAAGTGGGGTGGCAATACAAAGACCCTTGCCCATGGTGCCCCCAGGCTTATTCTTATGCCAATGGGTATCAATATACTTATACGGGACCTGTCCCTCGTAACCTGTACCTTAGGCACTGTCCACTGTACCTCGTAACCTGTACTTAAGACATCAAAAGACATGTCAGTGGCTGATAGAAGGCCTAGGACATTTTTCCTTTTGTTGCCCTAAACTTACCAGATTGTAGAGGCTACTTTATCACCTTTCCTGTCTGGGATCAGCAATTAGAACTGTAGAACTTCTTCACTCCAAGAAGTCAGACTTATGGGCTGAAAACAATATAATAGACAATAGCTCCCCTGATTCAAGTCCAAAGGTCAATGAATATTCTTAGGAGGGCAAATAGGGGACAGAAATTTCGGGTATGAAAAGCACTATACCAACCTTAATCCTCCAAATTGCTGCTGCCTACCCTAAAACTGTTGTGCTTCAGTGCCATTTTCAAGGAATTTATCTTGCTGGGACAGCTCCAAGTCCACAAATATGCTAACTGGTGCCTGGTATCTGAACTCAAAATACACCCTGAACCTGAGACCCACTCGCAGATGCAAAGACAATTGTGGGCATGCTGGTAAGCAGCCCCGGCCCCCTTTTTTGTGGCTAAAAAAGGGGCAGGAAACTAGTGCCGGCAAAACTGCTATGTCAGCAGGCTCAAGTAAATCTGATAAGCAGGGTTCCATGGGTGATTGCACACCCTGGAAAGAAAAGGACACTAGAACCATACGGGATGCCCTAGGGCTAGTGCTCACTAGGGAATGACTAGGAGTCCAGGCACTCCCATGTCCTCCTTTCAGATGAGAGATGTTTCCTCAAAAGTGAAGCCACTCTGAGGTGTATTCTGAATAATTGGGACCAATTTGACCTTCAAACGCTGAAGAAGAAGCAACTTATATTTTTCTGCAACACCACTTGGCCACAATACCCTCTTCCCAGAGGGGTGACGTCATCACCCAAGGGAAGTATAAACTCTAATACCACCCTACAGCTAGATCTCTTTTGTAAATGAGAGGGCAAGTGGAATGAAGTGCCATATGTACAGGGCTTTTTCTCACAAAGGGATAACCCACAATTATGTAAAAAATGTAATTTACATCCTACTGGGGGTCCTCAAAGCCTACCCCCATACCCAGGTCTCCCCACGATTCTCCCTCCCACTAGGAAGAACTCTCCTTTGGCCCTAACGACCCAAAAGGAACCAGACAAAAAGGTAGTCAAGGAACCGAAATGCACCAATGGCCCTCGATTGTGCCCCCTCCAAGCTGAGGGAGGAGGAAGAGACCTTTGGCCCAGCGCGAGTACATGTCCCCTTTTCCCTCTCAGACTTAAAACAGATCAAGCTGGACCTAGGAAATTTCTCAGATAATCCTGATGGATACATAAACGTCTTACAGGGATTAGGACAATATTTTGATTTAGCACGGAGAGATTTATGCTGTTGTTAGGTCAAACATTAACTTCCAACAAAAAAGAGGCCGCCTTAGCTGTGGCCCAGGAGTTTGGGGATCTCTGGTACCTAAGCCAGGTAAATGATAAAATGGCATCAGAAGAAAGGGAACAATTCTCCACAGGCCAACAGGTGGTTCCCAGTGTGGATCCCCATTGGGACCTTGATTAAGAGCATGGAGACTGGAGTCACAGGCATTTATGGACTTGTATATTAAAGGGATTAAGAGAGACCATAAAAAAGCCAATGAATTACTCAGTGATGTCCACCATAACGCAGGGAAAGGAAGAAAACCCTACAGCATTTTTGGAGAGGCTAAGGGAGGCATTAAGAAAGCATACCTCCTTGTCACCTGACTCTATTGAAGGCCAACTAATTTTAAAGGATAAGTTTATCACTCAGTCAGCTGCAGACTTCAGAAAAAAACTTCAAAAGTCTGCCCTGTGCCCCGAGCAAAATTTGGAAACTCTATTGAATTTGGCAACTTTGGTGTTTTATAATAGGGATTAGGAGAAGCAGGCTGAACGAGACAGACGAGACAAGGAAAAGGCCACCACCTTAGTTACGGCCCTCAGGCAGACAAACGTTGGTGACTCTGAAAGAAGGTCTGGGCACGCAACCCCACCTAACAGGACTTGTTATCAGTGCGGCTCACAAGGGCACTTCAAAAAGGATTGCCCAAAGAAAAATAAGCCGCCCCCTTGTCCATGTCCCTTGTGCCAGGGGGATCACTGGAAGGCACACTGCCCCCAAGGATGAAGGTCTTCTGAGCCAGAGGCCACTAACCAGATGGTCCAACAACAGGACCGAGGGTGCTTGGGACAGGTGCCAGTCCATGCCATCACCCTCACAGAGCCCCATGTAAGCTTAACCATCAAGGGTCAGGAAACTAACTTCTTCCTGGACACTGGCATGGCCTTCTCAGTTTTGCTCTTCTGTCCCAGACAACTATCCTCCAGGTCTGTCACCATCAAAGGGGTCCTAGGACAGTCAGTCACTAGGTATTTCTCCCACCCCCTAAGTCATGACTGAGGAACCTTATTTTTCTCACATGCCTTTCTTATTATGCCCGAGAGCCCTACTCCTTTACTAGGGAGGGACGTATTAGCTAAAGCAGGGGCCATTATATACTTAATTATAGGAGAAGGAATACCTGTTTGCTGCCCTCTACTCGAGGAGAGTGTTAATCCTAAAGTCTGGGCAGAGCAAGGACAATAGGGACGAGCAAAAAATGCTTGTCCAGTTCAAGTTAAATTAAAGGATCCTACCTCTTTTCCTTATCAAAGGCAGAACTCCCTCAGACCAGAAGCCCAACGAAGGTTACAAAAGATTGTCAAAGACCTAAAAGCACAGGGATTAGTCACTCCCGCTTGCTAAATTTATTTAGCTCCACTTTAACGTCACCCTTACCGAAATTCACAAGGCCTCCAGCCAAAATCCAACTGACTGCTGGATGTGCCTCCCCTTACGCTTTAAACCGTATGTCCCCGTTCCTGTTACCGAACATTGGAAAGCCACCGAACTGAGAACAAATACCACAGGCTTGGTGGGTCCTTTAGTCTCAAATCTAGAAACAACACATACATCAAATCCCACCTGGGTAAAGTTTAGCACAACCATTGACGCAGCCGCCTTCCAATGCAAATGCACGGATTACCCTAACTCCACTACTCTCTTGCTTACCATCAGGAATATTTTTTGTTTGTGATTCCTCAGCTTACCACTGCTTAAACAGTTCCTCTGAAAGTCTATGCTTTCTCTCCTTTTTGGTGCCGCCTATGACTATCTATACTGATCAGGCGTTAGAGAATTTTCTTCTACCCAAACCCCGTTACAAATGGGCAGAAGTCCTGCCATTCATTATTGGGGCTAGGAGAACTAGGAACCAGCATTGGAGGCATTACCACCTCCCCCAAATTCTATTACAAATTATCACAAGAGTTAAATGATGACATGGAATGACTCACAGATTGGCTGGCCACCTTACAAAGCCAGCTTAACTCTTTAGCAGCAGTAGCCCTTCAAACTCGGAGAGCCTTAGATTTATTAACAGCCAAAAGAGGTGGAACTTGTCTTTTCCTAGGAAAAGAGTGCTGCTATTTCATTAATCAATCTGAAATTGTCACCAAGAAGGTTAAGGGGCTTTGAGACTGGATATAGCACTGGGCACAAGAGCTCCAAGACACAGGATCTTGGAATATTGTCAACCTATGGATGCCCTGGCTTCTCCCCTTCTTGGGACCCTTGGTGGCAATTGTGATGTTGCTTATCTTTGGACCCTGCATCTTTAACCTCCCTGTAAAAATTGTCTTTTCCAGAATAGAATCCATAAAACTGCAAATGGTTCTACAAATGGAACCCCAAATAGCCACCACTAGCACCTACTATCGAGGACCCCTAGACAGACACGCTAACCTGTTCTCACACCACGACATTGAAGACTCCCCTCCCGAGGAAACCTCAACTGCAGAGCCCCTTCTATGCCCCAGTTCAGCAGGAAGTAGCTAGAACCATCATCGCCCAACTTCCCAACAGCACTTGGCCTTTCCTGTTGAGAGTGGGGACTGAGGGACTAAGTGGCTAAGTTGGCTGGACTTCCTGAGTCAATGGGGACTTCCCTAAGGGGACTTTCCCCTAAGCCAAAATGAGTCATGGCTACAAGCTAAGGGATTGAAACTTCAACCAATCAAAGGGGACTTTCTCTTAAGCCAAAATGAGTCACAACTGCAAACTGAGGGATTGAAACTCCAACCAATCACATAGGGAGTTTAAGCTTTAGCTGCAGCCTAATGTTTTTAACCAATCACCCCTGCCAACACTAGTGGATAGAAAATAAGCTAATCCTATAGGACAGAACAAGGAAAAGTGGAGGAGTCATAAGGGGATATAAGCATAAGCATAAGACACCCAAGCCAGAAACGGCAACTGTTCTGGATACCCTTCCACTAACTGGAAGTTTTCCTTTTGCTTTCGCTTTACTTTCGCTTTCACTTTAATAAATCTTGCCGTGGCGCGCACACACACATACACACACACACAAAGACCCTCCACCAAAGAAAAGATTACAACTCACTGAATACTCAGATGATTGTTTGCATTATTTAGCAATAAAGTGTTTTAAGTTGTGTACATTTTTAAAAACGTAATGCTATTGTACACTTAATAGACTACAGCATAGTATAAACATAACTTTTATATGTACTGGGAAACAAAAAATAATTGTGTGACTTGTTTTGTTGTGATATGTGCTGTACTGTGTTGGTCTACAATCAAACCCACAATATCTCAAGGTATGTCTGTATTTTTCTCCCTAAATTCTGATATTCTGATAGCCTTTGGGTTTGTGTTGGTTATTTTGTTGTTATTGTTGTTAGTCTCCAGACCATAAGTGAAAATATATTGTGTAAAGGCACATTATATCCTCAACTTTATGATCATTTTAGGTGTTTTTTTAAAGATTTTATCCTTTAATGTACATATAACCTTAATTATTAACATTTTAAAATTCAAGACTACTTCTAGAAGCTTATTATAGCACTTTAAATAGTTTTCTGTTGATTAACATAGAGGCCATTGGTTGAGCTCTCTTTGGTGGAAATGTTGCTAACATTGCATATTGGCAGCAGAATGACCACAATTCTTGAATATCTTACCACTGCCCACAATTTGGCACTTGGAGTTGAGTAAAGTAAATTAGATTTTTACAGTTCATGATATTTTAAAATCATTTTCAATGCCTGGGATTTCAAGAGTCATATAAAACTAAAGCATATGTCCTTTTAAAATCCTAGCAATCTGTCACTTAATTGACTTGCTTGTGCTTTTTTTGAAGCAAATAATAAAAATGACTAAAATGATTTGAAAGTTCTCTGTAGTATATCACATTCTTTTCTAACATTTAATGGACATGACTGTCTACATATCTTAGAACCTGGTATAACCTTTTAACTTCACTTTTTCTTTGCTTGTATAATTAAAGTGTGGATCTGGTTCACAATTTAATAGTGTTCCTTTTTTCTCCTCAGGAATAACAAATTGGGTGACTAAATTTTTTAGCATGGTGTACATTTGGTCTATAAAACACACCTACAAACCAAATTTTCATGATACTATATACAAGATGACACGTGTTTTAGATGTACTCTAGATGCCATAGCTGAGTTGATGATGATGTTACAGTTAGCTGTCCCAGGCTCAAAATCATGACTGAGCCTTCAGGAACATGCCTGATAGAAAACAGTCCTTAAACATCCAAACTCTAGGAAAGAGAAGTTCACAGTAAGTTAGAAGTAAACACTCACATTCCCTAAGTCAGCCAAATACAAGAAGCATGAGGATGGAGCCTATGTCCAAACTGTTTTAGCTAATCAGAAGATTTAGTGTAGTGCTTTGAGCCCAGTAAACAATAAAATCGTGATATGATAAAGTTCTTTCCTTCCATCATTTAACAAAATTCAGTCCATCAAATGTATAGTGAATGTCCACTATGTGTCAGGCTTATGCCAGGCATGAAGATAAGATGAATGACACAGAGTCTGCCACCAAAGAGCTCACAATTTAGGGAAAGAGACAGGCACATGAATAAATTAACTACAAATATGTGGCATGTAGACTAAAAGAAGGAGGTAAAAAGTGTAATAGTTACCTAGCTAAGATAGCAATGGATTTAAGCATCGATGCTACTATCAGCGCAATCCATGCTCTATATTTACGAATGACGATTGAAGTACTACAAAATTTTAATGTAATTTTTTTAGTTTTTCCAATGCTTACAATATAAAGTCTACATGCATGTCCAAATACACCAGTGTGTGTATTACTTTATATGTCATTGAACACTCTCTCATGCACCTCTTGACTAAGTAATGCTATTTGTGGATGTTATGACTATGACAACTACAAGTTAAGTAACTAGGGAACCACTTAATATTCTAATTTCATAATGCCAAATGTCATATACTCTACCTGATGCACCATATCACGGAATACTTATCATGAGAAATTGAGAAACTATGACTATTCTTCATTCTAGGTTTTACTTATGAGAATAGTACAAGAAATATTCACCTATATCTCCAGATATTACATTTCTACCAACTGAAGTTTTAAAAGTGCAAGTAATTAGCCTGGAGCAAGTTTGATTCCATTTTGACTAATAATTTTTCAAAGCTCAGTTTTGGATTTTTCATTATTTCACTCTTCTTTCAAGTTTACCCTCTACTTTCCAACAGCAATCTGCTGCTGTACCTCCAAGTGATGAGATTTCATTGAGGATACTTTAGAGCCTGTTATTATCACTCAGGATTAGCTTGGAAGCTTTTACAATGGGGTGAAAAAATGTTCCTTCTGTCTCCCTGTCCCCTTCCGTTATCATAATTCTAACCACTGTAAAAAACTACATTTCTCACTTTGATCAGGGAGGAGAAAATTTGGGGCTAGAGGCAGATTAAGAGTCCCATAAGCAGATTTAGAGCATCATAAGTGGGTGGTAAGGTAGTTAGCATTTATCAAACAGTAAGTAGATGCCAGGCACTGTGGTCAATTAGGTATATATTAATAGAATGCATCACTAAAAAAACTCATGAGGTTAGAATTTTTGTCTATATTTTAAAAGAAGATGCAAATTGAATCTTAGAACGTCACTGAGCTATTAAATGGCAATATGGGACTCAAACCCAATGGAAGCCTGAATGAATAGCAAGTGCAAAATTGAGGGACATGGGATATGACAGCATCAGAGATTTGACTGAAAATCTTGGCAAGTGCAATGGTAAAGTAAGGAACTGAATTCGAGTAGGTAGAAGTTGCGGGGGGAAGGCATACAGTTCCCACAGTCCTCTGTCTAACTCTCTGACTCTTCTTTAAAATTGGATTCATGACGATGGTAAGGTAGTCAGGGATAACAAGGGAACAATGATGGTTCAGTGTTCTAATGGGTTGGGAATTGGGGATTATGCTTACACAATGTAGAATTAGGAAGGCATTTATTAGCTTGAAAAAGGACCATCTGTTCATTGAAAACTATTATGAAAACCCTTATGACTGGCTGGTGTCAATGCCACAGTGGGCAACCAAAGCGTGCATTTCAAATATGTAAGGAATGATCATGCACACCAAGATCTCACAGAAATGGGGTGGCCTTGATACATTGGATTGGGAACAAAAGGTTGGGTTCTTTTTTTTTTTTTAATTACTATACTTTAAGTTCTAGGGTACATGTGCATAATGTGCAGGTTTGTTACATATGTATACTTGTGCCATGTTGGTGTGCTGCACCCATCAACTCGTCAGCACCCATCAACTCGTCCTTTATATTAGGTATAACTCCCAATGCAATCCCTCCCCCCTCCCCCCTCCCCATAATAGGCCCCAGTGTGTGATGTTCCCCTTCCTGAGTCCAAGTGATCTCATTGTTCAGTTCCCATCTATGAGTGAGAACATGCAGTGTTTGGTTTTCTGTTCTTGTGATAGTTTGCTGAGAATGATGGTTTCCAGCTGCATCCATGTCCCTACAAAGGACACAAACTCATCCTTTTTTATGGGTGCATAGTATTCCATGGTGTATATGTGCCACATTTTCTTAATCCAGTCTGTCACTGATGGACATTTGGGTTGATTCCAAGTCTTTGCTATTGTGAATAGTGCTGCAATGAACATACGTGTTCATGTGTCTTTATAGCAGCATGATTTATAATCCTTTGGGTATATACCCATTAATGGGGTGGCTGGGTCATATGGTACTTCTAGTTCTAGGTCCTTGGGGAATCGCCATACTGTTTTCCATAATGGTTGAACTAGTTTACAATCCCACCAACAGTGTAAAAGTGTTCCTATTTCTCCACATCCTCTCCAGCACCTGTTGTTTCCTGACTTTTTAATGATTGCCATTCTAACTGGTGTGAGATGATGTCTCATTGTGGTTTTGATTTGCATTTCTCTGATGGCCAGTGATGATGACAAGTTACATCACAGACTTTCTAGTGGCTTTAGGTAAATCATTCAAACCCCAAAGTACAGTTAATAATATATCACTTAATGATGGAGGGCTCCGTTCTGAGAACTGTGTTGTTAAGAATTTCATTGTTGGGTGAATATCATAGAGTTCGCATACACAAACATAGATGATAGCGCCTACTACAAATGTAGGCTATATGGAACAGCCTACTGCTTCTAGGCTACACACCTGTAAAGCAGGTTACTGTCCTGAATACTGTAGGCAACTGTAACATAATGATAAGTATTTGAGTATCTAAACATATTTCCACACAGAAAAAGTAATATGTTGCATCATGATATTATGACAGCAATGACATCACTATGACACAGGAATTTTTAGCTCCCCTATAATCTCATGGGACCACTATCATATATGCAGTATGCTGTTGACCAAAATGTCATTATGTAGCACATGACTGTGCCGTGTCCTTATCTGTACAATGGAATAATTATTCCTACCACCAATACCTCACTGAGAAGTTGATTTTTCAAAAAATTAATTGTTTTAGGGGGTATTAATATGAAGGAAAGCTTTCATTTGTAAGCCTTTTTTAGGGTCAATAACTAGTTGAAAGTATATTCCACTGGCTAATTTTTGTATCAATTTGGCTAGTCTGTGGTGACTGGCTGGTCAAATACTAATCTAGCTGTTACTGTAAAAGAATTTTTAAAGAAGTTATTAACATTTATAATAAGTGCTTGAAGTAAAGCAAATGCCTTTTCCTAATGTGCATAGGCCTCATCCAATCAGCTGAAAGCCTTAAGAGCAAAGACTGAGGTTTCCTGAAGAAGAAACAATTCTGCTTCTAGGCAGCCTGAGTTTCCTGCCTTTGGATTCAAGACCGCAACGTCAACTTTTACTTCAATTTCCACCCTGTAGCTAGCTGTGTGGATTTCAGACTTCCCAGCACTCACAATCTTGTGAACCAATTCCTTTAAGCAAATCTCTAGATAGAATGATAGACAGATACATATAGATAGATGATAGATATAGATAGATAGATAGATAGATAGATAGATAGATAGATAGATAGATGAAGGATAGATAGATAGAGATCTAAAGATCTCCTGTTCATATTATCTCTTTTATTTTGAGTTATTTGCAGAAAGGTATTTTTAACCCCCAGTGCTCTAAAACTGTTAATATCTTTCCCCCGTGATTTTAAGAGTTTTACTTATGACATTTGTTTATTTCAGTGATTGGTAATTGTTAGGATTATACCTCATTCAAAAGAAAGTAAATAAGAACATGGAGATAAAAATGGAACATCAATATTTATCACCCATGAATTAATCAAAATTGAAATTCACAAAAACTTATTAAAATATTGAATACTTTATCAATTAGGGGAAAGATTGAAAATTTAGTAGTGTGTTAGAAGATAATATGCAAATGATGAATAAACTTCTTTTTGGGAAGTAAAATATTCCATAACATTTTTAAATAAAAAGCAGTTTTCATTTTTTATTGAATAATTCCTCATATCTAACTGAAGATTTAAATTACTGATGTCTCAAATGCACCAGCAAGTCTTTTCTTCACTCAAATATTTACATCAACTTGATCAACTTTACTTTCAGCTCCATTCTTCTTTGATTTGGCATGTGAAAGGAAAACATCATTTTATTTGAGTTAAATAAGAACTGATTTCTTCTTCTTCAATTTTCTAGAATTGAAAAACTATGAAATGAGGTTTATTTGGGCTTAAGTTATTCATTCATTCATTCACTTCAAAGTTAATATTAAGCATCTACTACACAGATTGAATCAGAGGATTTTCAACACCAAGGATGGGATGAAAGCTCCTAAGCCTTGGTCACTGCCCTACATGTGCTATTGCCTCCATGAGGAGACAAAGCACACATACACTCTGATAATGAGGGAAGCTACATTTAACTAAATGCCATGATAAGTGCTACAGTAACTCAAAGAAAAAAATTAATGTGTGATTGATGTGAGAAAGAGAAAAGTAACCTCTCACACCCAGGAGCTGGCCTGGCAGGATCACTCAGGAGTTGGTGGTGGTAGTTGCTATCTTGGCCTTCACAGCTGGATGATGGGGTTCTCCTGCTAAGCATAAACAATTTTATAGAACATTAACATCAGACAAGGCCACTTCAGGGCTGTGATACATCAAGACAAAAGCAAGACCATTCTGTAAGCATGTCTAAACACAGACAAAATGTGAACTCTGTCCAAACTGCAAAATGGCCGTACATTCCCCTATCCTGGCCACTGAGGGTGACTCCTGCTTCCTCCGCCCCATTTTGCATTTGCAATTTATTTACTGAAGAAGCTGGGATATTTGTCCTGTAGAGTTTCCCATTCCAGTTACCCTGTAAAGCAGGGATCTCCAATCTTTTGGCTTCCCTGGTCACATTAGAGGAAGAATAATTGAATTGTGCCACACATAAAATATACTAACACTAATGATAGCTGATGAGCTAAAAAATAAATAGCAAAAAAAATCTCATAATGTTTTTAAAAAGTTCAGGAATTTGTATTGGGCTGCATTCAAAGCTACCCTGAGCCTCATGCGCCCCACAGGCCATGTGTTGGACAAGCTTGCTACAAAAGAGTGACTGCTGCTGCTTTATCAATCACAGAGTTAGCTTTGATCTAGTTTTTCCTCCTCCTAGATACGATTTATTAATATACTCAATCATCCGCCCGAATCGTGTAAGTCTTTTCTAACTCCTTCACTGAGACACTCCGTGACTTACCTCACTGCTAGAGTAACCTGAATTGTTAGTAAACAATAATTAGCTTAACAATGAAGGTAAGACACCACAGGCATGTTGTGTCTCAGGAAACAGGGAGGCCCAGGGAGAGAGAGAGATATGGGGGAACAGCTAGTCTGTGGAACAGTCAGGACACACACATTTATCAATTAAGTGCACTGTATTTTATGGATGTGGTTCATGGTACCCCAAAACAAGTATAATAGTAACATCAAAGATCATGTATCATAAATTACCATAACAGATACACCAATAATGAAAAAGTTTGGAATATTATGAGAATTACCAAAATGTGACATAAAGGCATTAAGTGAGCACATGTTGTTGGAAAAATGGTGATGATGGACTTGCTTGACACAGGGTTGCTGTAAACCTTCAATTTGTGAAAGTGTAATAGCTGCAAAGTGCAGTAAAATGAGATAGGCCTGTGTAATATCAAACATGGTCTTTCATAACAGTTTAAAACTTTTCAACTACTACCAGACTTTAGTTTTTAAAATAAGATTTATCAGAGTTAGACTCAAATACATCATGGAAGATAAGGATAAAAGTGAATAAGAGAGAATTTCAGATATCACTGTGTTGTCTTGAGTCATTGTTGCAGAAACATATTATCGTTTAAATACCAAACAGCCTCTAAATGTGTGTCTGTCTGATTTCCCTCCCTGCAAGTTTAGACTGAAAGCTCTGGAAGGACAAGAATTGTTGTCTACATTTTTTCCCCAAATCTCCCAGGTTGTTTTTGTATATCCTTAGAGCTATTTACTGAACTGAAATGTCGGCAGAGCAAGCTTCTATAGTTTTGAGTTAAAAAGGCCTTTATCCACAAATCAACACCTTTAGTCTCATCCACACATTGAAATTAGGCTGCATCAGTTATGTTACATTTGTAGGTGAAGGACAATAATAAAACAGAGAGTCCTTAAAACTATTTGTGGTATGTGTGAAAAAAGGTGATTCTCTTGTCCATCAAAATATTGGTTTTCATTCATTCTTCTTTATTTACTGAACCTTTATGTAGCATAGCAAGTCCTATATTTTCTAGAATAAGATCTTCAACGTGAGAAGATATTTTTTAGTTGCTCATATATTCACTCATTTCATTTGCATAAAAACAAAGTCACAATTAAATGGAAAGATATCTTAGGTTCACAGACTGGAAGACAATATTGTTAAAATGTCAGTCATACACAAAGCCACCTATAGTTTCAATTTAATCCCTACCAAAACCTCAATGACCTTTTGTAAATAGAAGAACCCATCCTAAAATTCATATGGAATCTCAAGGGACCCCAAATAGCCAAAACAATCTTCAAAAAGAGCAAAGTTGAAAATCTCACATTTTCTGATTTTATAACTTACCACAAAGCCACAGCAATCAAAACCGTGTGGAACTGGCATAAAGATGGACATATAAATCAATGGAATAAAACATAGAGCTCAGAAATAAACCCTCACATACAGGTTCAAATAATTTTTGAAAAGGTTGCTAAAATCATTCAATGGGTAAAGAATCTTTCAAAAATGATGATGTGAAAACTGTATATTCACATGCAAAAGAATGAAGTTGGGTCTATAACTCATACCATACACAAAAAGTAACCGAAAACGGATTCAAAACCTAACACGGGCCAGGCGCAGTGGTTCACGCTTGTAATCCCAGCACTTTGGGAGGCCCAGGCGAGCAGATCACGAAGTCAGGGTATCGAGATCATCCTGGCTAACACGGTGAAACCCCGTCTCTACTAAAAAATACAAAAAAAAAAAAAGGCCGGGTGTGGTGGCAGGAGCCTGTAGTCCCAGCTACTCGCGAGGCTGAGACTGGAGAATGGCGAGAAATCCGAGAGGCGGAGCTTGCAGTGAGCTGAGATTGAACCACTGCCCTCCAGCCTGGGCGACAGAGCAAGACTCTGTCTCAAAAAAACAATTAAAAAAAAAAAAAAAAAAAAAACAACAACAACAAAAACCCTAACATAAGAGCTAAAACTATAACACTCTTAGAAGAAAACAGGTGAAAAGTTTATGACATTGGATTTCTCAATGCTTCAAGTTATGTATCAAAAGCATAACAACCAAAAAAAATTGAACTTCGTCAAAATAAACAAAAATTGTTCATCAAAGGACCACTATTAACAGTGAAAAGGCAATCCACAGAAAGGAAGAAAATATTTGCAAATCATATGTGGGATAAGAGATGAATATTCAGAGTTTGTAAAGAAGTACAACTCAACAACAACAAAATGATTAAATTAAAAGTGAAAATATGATTTGAATGGACATTTCTCTAAAGAAGATGTACAGAGGGCCAATAAACACATGAAAAGATGTTTAACATCACTAACCATTAGAGATATGCAAATTATAACCACAATGAGATAATACTTCACACCCATTAGGATGGTTGTTATTTTTTAAATGCCAAAAAACAGAAAATAACGTCTTGGTGAGGATGTGGAGAAATTGGAACCTGTGTGCACTGTTGGTGGGAATGTAAAATGGTGTGGCTACACTGGAAAACATTATGGAAGATCCTAAAATAATTAAACATAGAATTATTGTAAAGATCCAGGACTTCCACTTATGGGTATGTATCCAAAATAACTGAAAGCAGGAACTTGAGCAGATATTTGTATACTCATGATCATAGTAACATTACTCACAATATCCAAAATGTAGAAACAATCTAAATGTCTATTAACACATGAATGGATAAACAAAATGTGATACATATTATATATTTTTAATATATAATATATATTTAATTGTGACTTTGTTTTTGTGCAAATGAGTGAATTCATGAGCCAGTAAAAAACATCTATCTCATGTTGAAGATCTTATTCCAGAAAACACAGGACTTGCTATGCTACATAAAGGTTCAGTAAATATATATATATATCTCACATTGAAATATCATTTGACCTTAAAAAGGAATACAATTTTTACATATGCTATAACATGGACAAACCTTGAAGCGCTGCCTAATTAAAAGAAGCCAGACACAAAAGGACAGATATTGTATGAGTCCACTGATACGAGGTAGCTAGACTAGCCAAATTTATACAGACAGAAAGTAGGATGGTGGTTGCCAGGGCCGAGAGGAGGGGAGAATGAGAGTTATTGTTTTAATGGATAGAAAGTTTCAATTTGGGAAGATGAAAGAAGTTTTGGAGATGGACGGTGGTAATAGTTGTACAACATGATTTTACTCAATGCCACTGAACTGTATGCATATTACATAAAATGATAAATTTTATGTATGTTTTACCACAAACAAACAAGCAAACCATAAATAGCCTAATACCTATTAAATTAGCCTAGTCAACAGACTAATTTAAAGATTTTGAATCCCACAGAAATCCTCAGAATAAAAAGGTTTCACAATAACACGTGAAAAGGCAAGTTTTGTTCAGACTCTACTTCGTATCAGTGAAAAAGGATGTGTAATCACTGATAACAGCATTTTACAGGTTTGGCTTGAAACACTAGAATTGTCAATTTACACAGAAAAACCACCTTCTACTTTATATACTGTAATGCTGCTGAAGAAAAGAGAAATCAAGAGGAGCTTATCATTTTCCTTCTTATTTTAGTTGAGTGCAATTTTCAGAGCTCTCACACATTCCCACAAGAAATGGCTTTTGAATTTATGGATTTATATCTATACTCTTCTTGCTTGTTAAAGAAAACAATCAAAACTGTTGCTGCCTGAGGAGTGAAAAATGATGGAAGCCACTGATAGAGGCAGGGGGCAGACAAATGCCTGGGCAGACAGGGAAGCATCCCTGGAGAATCTTCCAGCCACCCCACAAGTGTTTACACCAGATGTTTTTTTGTAGACAAAGGAATCTGCATGGGGTCTTGCACGGGTAGGTCCGCAAGGGACTGGAGACCCACGCAAACTGGAGGAATGGGGTGAAGCCAGGAGGAATTAGTGCCTTATGCAGGGTACGAGCACGGCCTCTTTAGCTTGTGTGGGGTGGCCTGGTATTCAGTTTGTGAGGTGGAAACATGCATACAGGACCCCTCTCTTTGCTGAGAGCTTTCCTTTCATTTAATAAATTCTGCCCTTTTGTCTGCTTGCTTAATTTTTCCTGGTCATGAGACAAGAACCAAGATGTAGCTGAACTACGGAGCAAAAGTTCTTGCATCACCACCGGGAGAACTCTTTTCAAGGGAAGGAAACTGGTTCTTATTAAAGGGTAAGCTGTGCATACAACTCAGAATGCAGCTGGAAATCTTTGGGTTCTACTAATCTCTAACTATTAATACTGTGGACAAATGAGAATCTAAAAGTGCCAATTTTTCAAGATGGATCCCAAGTGGCTAACTGAGGCTAAATTCTAAATAGAGACAAATTGGCATTTGCTGCATAGAGGTCACACATATATTCCGAGTTCCCCAAAAACCCACAGTTCTCTTTAGGGCTTTCAGAGCTTACCTGAACCAACTAATCAGAGCTCAGCTGTGTGAACCAATCACTACTCAGCTAAGTCAGCCAACAGGAACTAAGCAATGTTGAATCCTTCATTTGCATAAATGGACCCGATTGGGAACCTGGGTAAGAACTTTTCGTGTAAAACCTAACCCTCCTTTTGTTCTCTGGAACACACCTTCATTTTACCCTAAAGACAGCATCTCCCTGGTTTGCTCACTGTTCACTGCAGTAAAGTCTCTTTCCTCCAAATGTCTTTGAAATTTTGTTCACAAATACCATGGTAGGTTCTTAATGTCCAATTTACTAACCCAAGAACTCAGAAGTGACTTAAGCAGAAGAGAATACTTGTGTAGTACATGTTAGAAAATTAAGTCTTAATAAAGTTTTGTGATGGTCCCATTTCTGCAGATGTATAAAAGCAATTACAGAAAACTCAGTCTGTTGGCATGAATGGCTTTTCTTAGCAACTCAGCATCAAACTGGATGGCAAAAACAAACTACCTGAAATGAGAGTAGGAACAAGCTTTTGCTAAGGAAAGGGACTGGGACTCTATTTCACTTGACCAAAACACCATGGCTCTATAGGCCAATCCAGGTCATCCTTTTACCACTTGCAATATGTCTGATGCTACTTTCAGGAGAATAAACCATAGAAAAGCCGAATTAAATTAATTTTCTCAATTTTTGACTTTTATTTTAATGCTGTATAATTTTATGTGGGTGTATATTTATTTTGTTCTTTCTCTATGTTATTCCTAGTTACCTAGTAATTTTTTGATTATATGGGTAGGAAAGATAACCCCAAAAAAGCTGTTTGCAATGTATATAGTACATGTGTGTGGCATTGTGGGATACAAGGGGAGACATTAGAGTTATATAAATCCTTTATTAAAATTGTTTTGGGGAGGAGAGTTTTGCTTTTAAAAACAATAATGAGTACTGAAAACCCTCAGATCCTGAGGAAAAAAAATTATAACTGCGAGTATTCTTTATTTTCTGGAAAGAAATTTGCAACATAAATTACCATCTATCATTTAGAATAGTGGTTCTCATTTTTTCTTATTGTCATAGAATTTAGGAGGCTTAAAAAATACTGGGTATTCTAGCCCCAAGCTAAATGTGAATCAGCATCTATAGGCCCTGATGCTCAGTCTGAATAGTTTCCCTAATGATTCTGATGCACACCAAAGCACAAAACCACAGACTTAGGGTGTCTTTGACACTCTGAAACATAAGCAATTTGCATTGCTGTGCAATTTTTTTACTGTAAAGTTGGGTGGAATTTATCTGGTCCTAATTTATTCTATTGACATCGATTAGTGTTACCTATAGTGACCAAAATTCATGAATATATAAAAATGCCAAAGGAGCTGTTGAAACCAACTAAAGAAATTACACAAATCATGAATGAACTCCCATTCACAATAGCTTCAAAGAGAATAAAATACCTAGGAATCCAACTTACAAGGGATGTAAAGGACCTCTTCAAGGAGAACTACAAACCACTGCTCAGTGAAATCAAAGAGGACACAAACAAATGGAAGAACATACCATGCCCATGGATAGGAAGAATCAAAATTGTGAAAATGCTATCCCCATCAAGCTACCAATGACTCTCTTCACAGAATTGGAAAAAACTGCTTTAAAGTTCATATGGAACCAAAAAAGAGCCTGCATTGCCAAGACAATCCTAAGTCAAAAGAACAAAGCTGGAGGCATCATACTACCTGACTTCAAACTATGCTATAAGGCTACAGTAACCAAAACAGCATGGTACTGGTACCAAAACAGAGATAGAGACCAATGGAACAGAATAGAGCCCTCAGAAATAATACCACACATCTATAGCCATCTGATCTTTGTCAAACCTGACAAAAACAAGAAATGGGGAAAAGATTACCTATTTAATAAATGGTGCTGGGAAAATTGGCTAGCCATAAGTAGAAAGCTGAAACTGGATCCTTTCCTTACTCCTTATATGAAAATTAATTCAAGATGGATTAGAGACTTAAATGTTAGACCTAATACCATAAAAACCCTAGAAGAAAATCTAGGTAATACCATTCAGGACATAGGCATGGGCAAGGACTTCATGTCTAAAACACCAAAAGCAACAGCAACAAAAGCCAAAATTGACAAATGGGATCTAATTAAACTAAAGAGCTTCTGCACAGCAAAAGAAACAACCATCAGAGTGAACAGGCAACCTACAGAATGGGAGAAAATTTTTGCAATCTATTCATCAGACAAAGGGCTAATATCCAGAACCTACAAAGAACTCAAACAAATTTACAAGAAAAAAATAAGCAACCCCATTAAAAAGTGGGCAAAGGATATGAACAGACATTTCTCAAAAGAAGACATTCATATAGCCAACAGACACATGAAAAAATGCTCATCATCACTGGCCATCAGAGAAATGCAAATCAAAACCACAATGAGATACCATCTCACACCAGTTAGAATGGCAATCATTAAAAAGTCAGGAAACAACAGGTGCTGGAGAAGATGTGGAGAAATAGGAACACTTTTACACTGTTGGTGGGATTGTAAACCAGTTCAACCATTGTGGAAAACAGTATGGCGAATCATCAAGAATCTAGAACTAGAAGTACCATATGACCCAGCCATCCCATTACTGGGGATATACCCAAAGGATTATAAATCATGCTGCTATAAAGACACATGCACACGTATGTTTATTGCAGCACTATTCACAATAGCAAAGACTTGGAATCAACCCAAATATCCATCAGTGACAGACTGGATTAAGAAAATGTGGCACATATATACAATGGAATACTATGCAGCCATAAAAAAGGATGAATTCGTGTCCTTTGTAGGGACATGGATGCAGCTGGAAACCATCATTCTCAATATACTGTCACAAGAACAGAAAACCAAACACTGCATGTTCTCACTCATAGGTGGGAACTGAACAATGAGATCACTTGGACACAGGAAGGGGAACATCACACACCGGGGCCTATTGTGGGGAGGGGGGAGCGGGGATAGATGGCACTGGGAGTTATACCTGATGTAAATGACGAGTTGATGGGTGCTGACAAGCTGATGGGTGCAGCACACCAACATGGCACATGTATACATATGTAACAAACCTGCACATTGTGCACATGTACCCTAGAACTTAAAGTATAATTAAAAAAAAAAAAAAAGAAATGACAAAGTATATTGTACTGTTAATTACAAGTTGTGGACCACTCTGTAACTAAGTAATGAGAACAAAGAAGCAGATATAACTATTTATTTGCAAGGGTACCAGAGAAATACACTACAGTGTATGGTAAATAGAGAACCTTCCACACACAACTTCCATATGCAGATAACTAGGGGCTCTTTGAGGAGCCAAAGTAAAGAAGGAACATTTGTGTTAAGCATATTTTCTTTAAAAAGGGTGACAATTTCTGGCAACAACTAAACTATTGACTTTCCTGAGATTAATTAGGCCTTTTGAGGTAATTGGCAAATGTAGGATTTAAACTTTGTCATGTGCTATCCATCAGGGAGACGTAGCTTTTTCTTTAGACTACCAGCATTTCTACGTGAGCACATATGAAATTAATTCTGCTTCCAATTTTATTGCCTCTAGTCCCTTAAGTCTTGTTCTTTAAGTAGTTACCAAGCTAACATGGTTATTTTTGGAACAACTGGCATCTTTATAAATTACAGATTTATAATAGAGAAATAACACATTAGCACACAAAACTCAACTCCTGGAAAAAGAACTAACGCAAGCTTATTTCTCATTTTTCATGTAATGTCTATGACAGAGTCTTAGTGTAAAGACACCTAGAAAGTTTTTTCAAGAACAGAATTATTTTGCTTTTCCCAATGTTAAAAATCTCAAGATCAAAGCTATTGCATTCCTTTATTCTTGCTTCTCTAATTATCAAATATTTGCAAAATGCCTAATTTGGGTTTTTGTTTTTCACAGGAGATTATTGCACAGTGCAAGGCTAAATTCAGTGATCATGGTGCTTCAGCAGCAGCAGCAGTGTTGATTTTACAGTGGTGAAGAAACCGCCCTCAACATTAATCCCTTCTTTCTTGCTTCAGTTAGCATTTTGATTCTGTCTTTAATGAGTCTAGGTCTGACACTGGCAGAGTCAGCACACATTGCTTACACCACCCAACAGAGCAGATTAGGACTATAAATCTCATGGAATAAACTGCTTGCAAGCATCCTTTGTTTAGACATTTGCTCTGTTGTAACTACAGATGAGCATGCATTCTGGTTCCTTTATGCTCTGGGGAAATTGCATGTGTCTTTGAGAGGCATTGTCACTCTGAATTAACATTCACTTCCTAGTAAGGCTTTTTTCCCCCCAGATTTTAATAAATTCCTCAGCTCATTATTACAGAAATTAATTAATGTGATGAAGTCAGACGGAAAGTGTAACCCTTAGCCTCCATACTTTGTATCTAATAAAAAGTAAGTAAACAGGAAGCTAGAAATCCAGAGTGGTTTCCTAATATGACTAGTTTCTTCAATAAAGTTGATGCTATGCTAACATGGGATCTAACTGTTCTGCTACTAACAGATTAGGCACTTAAGTACAGATTATTATAAATTTCTTTTTTGCAGTGCATTATTTTATGCACATGAAGTATAATGTTTTTATTGGGCTATTTGATATTATGTTAATCTAGTTCCTTAAAAATTATTTTTTCTTATGCTTTCATTTTTAAATTTCATTCCCAATTTCAAATACTCTAACTTTGTGTGTGTGTTTGTGTGTGTGTGTGTGTGTGTGTGTGTGTTTGGCTTTGACTTCCAGAATTAGTGAAGACATATTTTTTCCAATTTAGGAGTACTATCACAGTCAACACTTCATCTAACATTAAAAGTGAAGTTCAGGCTGGATACAGTGGCTAATGCCTGTAATTCCAGCACTTTGGGAGGCTGAGGCAGGAGGATTGCTCAAACTCTGAGCCCAGGAGTTTAAGACCAGCCTGGGTAACATGGCAAGACCCCATCTCTACAAAAGATAAAAATAATTAGCTGGGCATGGTGGCACGCAACTATGGTCTCAGCTACTTAGAAGGCTGAGGTGGTGGAATAGTTTGAGCCCAGGAGGTTGAGGCTGCAGTGAGTCATGATCCTGCACTGGATTCCAATCTGAGTGACAGAGCAAGACCCTGTTTCAGAAAAAAAAAAAAAAAAAGTGAAGTTCAAATATATGTAGTTCTTAAAAACTTAGCTCAATCAAATTTTAAGTAAGCAGCAACAGTATCCTAAATGTACTAAACAGGATATATGTTTGACAATACGATGAACTCTCCATAAATATTCTGACATTATTATTATTTATAACATGGGTTACTTAGTCCTTGACCCCAAATTTTACTCAGCTTCAATTTTATTTCAAACTTGGGAACTTCACCGTCATCCATAAAGTTAGGCCGAATCTTCTGTCTCCAGATATAAGTGAATAGGCACAGGTCTAGGCAGAAGCAAAATAGAAACACTACATGTACAGGGTGGAGAATCATTACAATCTCAGTTTTACAGTCTAGAAAAGTATGTCTTGAGGCAGATAGGCAGAGACACACTCTTGGTGGAGCTCAGATCTTTGCTGCTTAGACCAGGGTTTTTCACATTGCATTCCCTACTCCAGTGGTTCCAGTGTTTCATGGAACGTTTGAAAATGTGTATTTGGGAAACCATACTAAAACTGAGAAGTTTTCCTTTTCCGAATAAGTTCATTAGAAAATGTTGTCCACCATCTGCTGTCACCTTGTTTCATTGAATCAAGTCAATTTAATGCTGAAAACATAGGACACAATCTCAAAATAAATGACAGTTCTTAAATTGAATAAATTTAGTGCTATGAAAAACAAATTGCACTACTCTTACTCTTCCCATTCTCCTGGAGATGGTACTGCTTTTCTGTCCTCAGCTCTGAGATTCAATATAGTTTTAAAAAGAATATAGTATTTGAAATCATACTGTCCTGAGGTTGAATCTTTGTTCTTCCATGACCCAGTGCAGTGCAAATCAACTTAACTATTCTGCTTAAAAAAAAAAAAAAATACAATAATAATATCTAGCTCTCAGTTAAGTTGTGCTGAGTAAAATGGAATATTTAAAATACTTGGAACTTTGGCACGAACAAATAAAGACTAGAAAACTATACAACATTGCTTGTCTTTGCAAAGAGAATAAAAAGAATGTGAAAACTACAAATAACCTAAATTCCATTAATGGAGGAACATTTGTGTAAATTTTGATACACTCAAACTATGGAAAATCATGTAGCTATTCAAAAAAAAAACTGGATTTACATATATTGACCCACAGAGATTTCGATAATTTAGTTTTAAGTGGAAAAAGCAAGTTGCAAAGTAATGTGTATAATATAATCTTACTTTGTAAAAGGTGTTAAAACAGGCCGGGCGCGGTGGCTCAAGCCTGTAATCCCAGCACTTTGGGAGGCCGAGACGGGCGGATCACGAGGTCAGGAGATCGAGACCATCCTGGCTAACACGGCGAAACCCCGTCTCTACTAAAAAAAAATACAAAAAACTAGCCAGGCGAGGTGGCGGGCGCCTGTAGTCCCAGCTACTCGGGAGGCTGAGGCAGGAGAAAGGCGTAAATCCGGGAGGCGGAGCTTGCAGTGAGCTGAGATCCGGCCACTGCACTCCAGCCCGGGCGACAGAGCCAGACTCCGTCTCAAAAAAAAAAAAAAAAAAAAAAAAAAAAAAAAAAAAAAAAAAGGTGTTAAAACAAAACCATGTGCATGCATTTATGTTTGGAGTATTTGCATAAGCAAGAGAAAATTTTGAGAAAAATATATTCACCCGCTTCATCAACCTCAGCCATTCACTCAAGTGCCACCTTCTCACAATGTGTTTTCTGATGGCATCAGTCAAAACTGTTCATGTGTGCACACCCTGTCCTTTCTCCTTCTATCCCCTTCCCAGTTCGATTTTTCTCCAGAGCTCTTATCATCTCCGATGTATTTATACTTACTCGGTTTGTAATGACCTGTCTTTCCTCACTAAAATGTAAGCTCCAGGAAAGCAGGTGTTTTGTCTGTTTTGTTCACTGCTATGGGCCTGGCAGACAGTGAAGAGTCAGCGTGTAACACAATAGTATTAAGTCAATACATAGCACAATTGTTGAGGTTGTTGGTCTTAGAAGAGGGCAGTGGTAGTGGTGGGGGATAGGCATTTAGTTGACTTTATTTTATACACCTGGTTGTGTTTACATTATGTGAGATGTACAAATTGCTTTTGAAATCTAAGAGAACAGTATAGCAATGTATTAAAAAGAAAAACACATAGTATACTTCCTGGCATTATGTGACACTCAATAAATGATTATTTCTTTCTTCTCTCTCAAACTCCTCCTAATTTCCTCAACTCCGTAACTTATGTTTTCCCCTCTATGGTCAGAAAAGAATTTTCTATGTCTTTTACAATTTAGTGTAAATTTAAAATGACCTTTTACCTTTCTTGGGGTTGTCGGCATTTAATTGTATAACAAATTTGTTTTGTTTTCCTCTGGCAAAGAAAGTAGAAAGCAAGGACAAAATGGGTCTCTGAGAGTAGGCTGGAGAGTAAATCTGGTTTACATGGTCACAAAGTGATAAGGGAGAAAACTAGGGGGGCAATAAGGAGGAGGAGAAGGAAGAGGAGGAGTCTGTTGTGGGCTAGAGAAAGCAGATAATAGGGGTTAGACCTTAAATCAGTAGACAGGGTCTGGACATTCAAGATAGATTATTACCAGGAGGAAGGAGGCTGATGTGGAGAAATGTGAAGAATGATGAGTGCCTGATGACTATCCTTAAGACCTCCTGGTTATCACAAAATCATGGTCTTTCAGATCTAAAAAGGCCCATAATATCACCTACTCTACTGCCTTCAATTTACAGATAAGGGAATTGAGACCTCATGAGTTGAGCCTCCTAGTTCTTGCTCAGACATTTCAAAATTGGTTATACTTGTGGAGGGTATGGTGCATTATCTCCTCTTCCAAGGGAATAGGTATATGATTTTTCAGAGCTTGGAGTAATGCACAGTTCTAAGCTCCTGAGCTGCTAAGGAAGTAGCAACGCTTACGGGATAGTTACTATTTGAATTGACAGGTGTATTAGATCCCACAGGATCCCACAGGATTCCACAGAATGTCATATCAGAAGCCAAGGCTTATGGATCTGAACCTCTAGTCAAGGGGTCAGTAGGAAATCAGCTCAGGGTGGCATGAAAAGAACTTCCACAAGTCTCCACTTCCTTATCCACTTCCTAGGATTATCTTGCCACTGAATCCCATTAACAACTGGGATATCTTACCAATATAAACTTTTGGAACATTTTTTGTTCTATTTAGAATTGTGTTTCTTTGTAGGCTATATGAATGTTGGGCTGAAGAGAACAGGTAGCTTAAAAATTATGTTCTCTAAACCTTCACCACCAAGCTGAAAAGGAAATGAATGTCAAGATCAGCTGCATAGAATAATAAATTTGATTAGCAGAAAACGCTCATGGGTGAGAACACTGGGACAGGAAGCAGCAATATACTGTGACTGGTGAGGCAAAGCTGAATGTCAGCGCTTAATTGCAAGGCAGGAGGCCATTATCCACTGGCAGCAATTCCCCTGGTGACTTTGTTTGTTTTATAACAAATTATTAAAGCAGTGGGAGAGCAGCATGCTAGGTAGCAACGGGCTGCCTCTGACAGGAGCTGTCTCCTGCTTCCGGGTACTGCGGCTTCATGGCGCCAGCCTTTGCAGGCTCTGGAGCCTGAGTGAGATGGAGAACAGGTAAGGGGCCTACGCCCAGTGTTTGGCACCTCTAGGATTCTACTCACATACATCTGGACGTCTGAGGATAGGGCTTGGACCGACAGGTTTTTTCCTTTGCCACCAACTAGCTGTGACATCCGGTGCAAATTCAGCTGACTGAACCTGTTGAACAGCCATGAGAATGAACGTCGAAGACCTCCTTCCTCAGGGAGAGTAATTCAATCAACGTCCCAGCTACTGAAATCTGTCACCCAGATACTGAAGCAGACCTATTCCTGGGAGACAAGGAACATTTGGTCTGCAACCTTGGTTCGAGGACTCCTTGGTATACTGTTCTTAGCTCAAGGACTCCCTGGCAACATTGCAGAACCTTCCTTAGAGTCCAGAATATTAGAGGGTACATTTTCTTTCTCCCATTTATCCAGGAGCAAACTTGACTGTGGTCTGATGGCTTTCCAACTCCCTTCCTATTTCCTTTAACACAGGCATCTTCCCTAACAAGATTCTTGCAGTTTTAATCCCAACTAGATGTCTGTTTCTTGAAAGATTCAGACTTACAGAGCTCATTTTTCTCATTTATGAAATAGGAAATATTCCTTCATACTTTCCTTGCAGAGGCATTATAAAGATTAAATGCAACAATGTATGAGGGATGCCTAAAACAATGCCTGGAAAATAGCAGGTGATAATAAAATAGCAGCTGTTCCCTATTGTTGTTCTGTTGCACTACATGTGGGTTGAGCCACAGCCCAGAAATTGATCAGAACCTGTGTTTCCAGAAGGTGTAAGAGCTGAGACAATGCAGAGGGCATGTTCTCCCATCTAAGTATGACATATCTAGAAGTTTAATGCATAGCTAACACATTTCTAGTATTCTTAGAAGTTTGGGGTTTTTTTCAGGGTGATATAGAAATAGCTAAGATCAAAATCTCTTTTTTTGTGAAAGATGAAGAAGGGACAAATTCTCTGGTTCTTTGAACTCTTGAATTCCAGTGAAAACATCACATCTCCCAATGATACTTGGATTTAAAGTCATATTTCTACTTGCCAAATGACATATTTTATTTTCCCTGTCAATGGAATCAGTGAGCAAGTGGAGAAAATGGAAGGAGGGGACTTTTCTATGCATAAACTGAGTGCATGGCAGTGTAATACACCATTCAAGTGATTATTCTACTAGCAAGTAATGCAGAACAGTCACTCACAGCCTGGCACAGGGGTGGGAATCTCGTTTTTATCAAATTTATTCCAGACACCTGGGAGCTATAGAAATTTGTATTTGGTTAAGGAAATGTAACCAAACTTAAAGGTGTGAGTTACCTCTCAAGCACAAATATATGATGAATATGTATCCAGGGACTACATTTTCCCAGGCAAACAGATATTTTCAAAATGCCAACTGGCAATAAAAGGAATCAGGTGATAGTGACCAGCAGCATTAACATGAAAACAGATATCAGGAACATTTTCAAAGTCATTTCTTCCTAACAATTCTGAAGGAGAAGGGATTTTCAAAAGGCCAGCTAAAGCTTCAGCATATTCTCTTCAGTCTAAGCTAAAGGCTGTCTTCATTGATGTTCACTCTATATTCTCCTCCTCCAGTCATTTGGCTTTTCTTTACTTCAAGCTTACTGCTTCACAGACAGAATTTTCACGAGATAGTCCAAGTGTTTTTCAAATCTTTTTGGCTTTTGACTTTGGGCCAATCTCCATCTCTGTTTCTGCATGTGCCTGCCCAGCAGGATGTTAACATAAATGCTCTCAGTGCCCAGGTGGAGAGCAGCTCTTTGCATAACTGTCCTAGAGCCAGATGGTTGGGTGACTTAGCACTCAGTCTAAATGTGTCAGAGACTTTAAATCCAGTTATACATCTATTAGGAAGAGATTCACAGATGCTGGTTCTTTATATTAATTTTTATACTAATTTGGCAGTTCTAAGTAGAACCTAACTGTAATTTTTCAAAGGCAAGAGCTGGTATGGAATGCTAGGGCTCACGGTAGTCCTGGAAGGGAATTTGGTCCAGTCCCTGTACTTACAAGCAAGGTGAAGCTCAGAGCTGGCTGATTTCTTCACTGCTCATTTTAATTGTCCTAGAATCTGGTCTGCCAAGTTCAGGGAGGACTTTCTACAAAGCTGTGTAATGCAGCCTACCTTAGCACAACATGGAATCGAAGAATGTGAGAGCTGCCAGGGAGCTAACATCTGTTGGCCAAACTTGCCCAGTTCTCAGAAGTGGAAACCAATGGCCAACAAAATAGGTGACTTACTCATATCTCACAGCTAGTTAAGAAGAATCCCCCCACTCCTCGTCTCTACTAAAAATACAAAAAATTAGCCGGGCGTGGTGGTGGGCGCCTGTAGTCCCAGCTACTCTGGAGGCGGAGGCAAGAGAATGGCGTGAACCCGGGAGGCAGAGCTTGCAGTGAGCCGACATTGGACGACTGCAGTCCAGCCTGGGCGACAGAGCGAGACTCCGTCTCAAAGGAAAAAAAAGAAGAAGAATCCCTGAAGTATTCCACAGGCTTGAAAAGGTGAAGTCAAGAATAGAGCCCATTGCTCCCAAGTATGGTAATTACGGTTCACCAGGCTGTCTTCCTATTGTCTTGCTTAAGAGAAATTAATTTTAGAGTCATTTTGGATCAATATTTAATTTAACCAATACTTAATTTAATGATATTTAATTTAATAATTAATAATTCAATCAACACTTAATTTTTAATTTTAAACGTGGTAATATTTTACTTTGAGGAGGAGCAAAATACCTATGTTATTTTCCTCTCTTTTTTGTAGAATTTCTCATGGCAAAGTTTGTAATTAATTTATAGGCCAGAAAGAAGTATGATCCTCCTATGAGGAACACCTTTGTACTGCAAAGGTGACTCTTCACTAGGGAAGACACGCCCTTTAGTAAATTTTCATAATAAGAAACACTCCCCTGGCTTTAAAACTTTGAGGTACAGTACCGCTTGACACAAAGAGTGGGGATTAGCTGGATTCGCTGGATTTTGCAATTCATTTTGTGTCTCAGGGCACTTATCCTTTGAACCAGAGGACTCAACAAGATATTTCTAATAGTTTCTGGAGGTTCTGAAAATGTTTCATAATGTATACATGGGTGAATATATAGACATACTTAGCTAACACTTACTGAGTACTTTACTATGCACAAGACACTGACCTAATCACTTTACCTTGTTTACTTCACCCTGGGAACATGAGTATTATTATACCCACTTTACAGAAGAAAAAAACTGAAGCCTGTGAGAAGTTAAGTGACTAAGTTAAGGTAGCTAGTGGCAGAACTGGGCTGCTGAGTTCTAAACCCATATATTCAACCTAAATGATATACTGTGGGCCCTACCCTCAAGCCTGGCACTGTGATGCAAAATGAGAACTTTACATCCCTGTTTTCCCATTCAAATGTTGCCTTTTCCAAATGCACCTGGCCCACCCCGCCCGCCATCCTGTACCCAGGCTCCGCAAGCTGAGGAGCAGCAGAGAAGGAGAGAAGAGAAGAAGCAGCCAGGTATCAGAGAGAAACAGCAACCAGATGTCAGAGAGAAGCATCTTGACTTCAGAGGGATGGCTTGGTGGCAGGACCCCAGAGAAGAGTTTGGCTGGTCTATTAGTCTGTTTTCACACTGCTGATAAAGACATACTTAAGACCAGGTAATTTATAAAGAAAAAGAGTTTTAATGGACTTACACCTCCACATGGCCAGGGAGTCTCACAATCATGGAGGAATGCAAAAGGCACGTCTTACACTGTGAAACAAGAAAGAATGAGAACCAAGCGAAAGGGGTTGCCCCTTATAAAACCATCAGCTCTCGTGAGACTTATTCACTACTATGAGAACAGTATGGGTGAACTTGCCCCCATGATTCAATCATCTTCCACCAGGTTCCTCCCACAACACATGGGAATTATGGGAGTTACAATTCAAAGTGAGATTTGGGTGAGGACACAGCCACTGGGGACGGCCGAACTTCAGGGAAAGACCACCTTCCCCTCCATCCCCTTTCCAGCTCTCCATCCTTCTGAGAGCCACTTTCATTGGCAATAAAATTTCCCATATTTACCATCTTCAATTCATTCATGCGACCTGATTCTTCCTGAATGCTGAACAAGAGCTTAGGATACAGAGGGCTGTCACACTGAGCTGTTTAACACTTAAGATGTTGGTGGATGGCAAAGCTAAAAGAGCACTGTAACACATGGCCCTCTGGGGCTCCAGGAGTCATGAGTTCCCCTTCTAGACACTGCCATGGGGCCACACAGAATTCCCCTCCTGCTGCCATCCAGAAGCACTCATCTAGCTCCTGCACCCACTCACCTGCATGCTCCCCCTCCCACGAGGTGTTAAGAGCTGCGGGCTGAGTAAAGGAGGCCTGTGAAGGATTTCCTGTTACAGTCTTACATTCAGGTCTGAGTTCTTAGAGGAATTTTTCTAACACCTAAATTGTTAAAAGTTATGTAACCTTCCACCAAGAAAGCAAATTCCCCCGTTTTGATGCCCATTGTGTGCAGGCTCTGACAACTGTCAAAGGAGAACATAAGAATTCAGTCCTTGCCAATAGTCAATGGCTTTAGTGTTTCTTCCATCTATTTTCCAGGAGCAAAGGATATCCATAAGAAAATAATTAATCTATCAAACATTAAAAGAAGAACTAATACTAATCCTTCTCAAACTATTCCAAAAAATTGAAGAAGAGAGAATATTTCCAAACTCATTTTATGAGGTTAACATTAACTTGATTCCAGAACCAGACAAGGACACTAAAGAGAAGAAAATTATAGGCCAGTATCCCCAATGAGCATAGTTGTAAAAATTCTCAACAAAATACTAGCAAACCAAATTCAGTAGCAAATTAATGTATCATACATCCAGAACCATATGTAGATAATCATAGGCCAATATCCCTGATGAGCATAGATGCAAAAATTCTCAACAAAATACTGGCAAACCTAATTCAATGGCACATTAAATGAGTCACACACAATGATCAAGTGGGCTTTATCCCAGGGATGCAAAAAAACTGGTTTAACACCTGCAAATCAATAAATGTAATACATTACATTAACATAATAAAGGGCAAAAATTATCTGATTATCTCAATAGATGCAGTAAAAGCACTTGACAAAATTCAATATCCTTTCATGATAAAAATTCTCCACAAATTAAGTATAGAAGGAATGTGCCTCAACACCTTAAAGGTCATATGTGACAAGCCCACAGCTAACATCATACCAAACAATCAAAAGCTAAAATCTCTTTCTCTAAGATTAAAGTAACAAGACAAGGGTTCCCATTCTTGCCACTTGTATGCAACAAAGCACTGGAAGTCCTAGCCACAGCAATTAGGCAAGACAAAGAAAGAAAAGACATCTAAATTGGAAAAGAAGAAAAATTGTCTCTATTTGCAGATGACATGATCTTATATATTAAAAACCCTAAAGGCTCCACCAAAAAACTGGTAAAACTAATACATTCAGTAAAGTTGAAGGATACAAAATTAATATGCAAAAATCAGTTTCATTTCTATATGCTAACAATGAACTATCTGAAGAAGAAACCATGAAAACATGTATGAAAGAAATTGAAGAAGACACAAATAAATGCAAAGATATTTCATGTTCATGAATTGGAAAAATTAATATTGTTAAAACATCCATACTACCCAAAGTGATCTACAGATTAATGCAATCCCTATCAAAATGCCAATGGCATTTTTCACATAAATAGAAAAAGTAACTCTATAATTTAAATGGAACCAAAAAAGACTCTAAATAGCTGCAGGAATTTTAAGCAAAAAGGACACAACTGGAGGCATGATACTACCTGACTTCAAAACCTACTATAAAGCTATAGCAATCAAAACAGCATGGTATTTGCATAAAAACAGACATTGATAAACAGAATAGAGAGCCCAGACATAAATATATGCATTAATGATCAATTGATTTTTGACAAATATATCAAAACATACAATGGGGAGAGTACAGTCTCTTCAATAAACAGTGTTGGCAAAACTGGATATCCACAAGAAGAAAACAAATTAGGCCTTTATCTCACACCATATATGAAAATCAACTCCAAACTAATTAAAAACTTAAACATTAGCTGTGAAACTGTAAAACTATGAGGAGAAAACACAAGGAAAAAGCTTCATGACATTTATCTGGGCAAATTTTTTTTGATATGACACCAAAAGCACAGGCAACAAAAGCAAGAATAAACAAGTAGGAATAAATTAAATTAACAACACAGTGAAAGAAACAATCAACAAAATGGAAAGCCAATTCAGAGAATGGGAGAAAATATTTGCCAACCATATATCCAATAGTGTGCATGATCCAAAATATATAAATAACTCCTACAACTCAATAGTAAACAAAACAAAACAAAATAAAAACATCCAAATAACCTGATTAAAAATGGGCAAAGGACCTGAATAGACATCTTTCAAATAGTACCCACAAATAGGCAACAGGTATATAAAAAGTGCTTGAGATCACTGATCGTCAGGGAATTGCAAATCAAGACCACTATGAGGTATCATTTCACACCTGTTAGAATGGCTACTATCAACAAAAAGAAAGATAATAATTATTAAGGATATGGAGAAAAGGGGAAGGTGTACACTGTTGGAGAGAATGTAAATTAGTACAGCCATTATGGAAAACAGTGTGGAGTTTCCAAAAAAAAAAAAATTATAATTAGAACTGTCATATGATTCAGCTGTTCTACTTTTGGGTTTGCATCTGAAGAAAATGAGATCAGTATCGTAAGGAGATATCTGCACTCCTAAGTTCCCTGAAGCACTATTCACAATAGTCAAGATACAAAAACGAGAATTTGTTGATAAATATGTAAGTTGTATAATATATACATACGTATGTGTGTGTATATATATACAAACACACATACACACAGACACACAGATACAATGGAACATTATTTGGCCTTAAAAAAGAGGGTAATCCTGACGTTTGGAACAACATGGATGACCCTAGAGTACATTATGCTAAGTGAAATAAGCAAGGCACTGAAAGGCATGATATCACTTGTAAGTGGAATCTAAACAAATCAAATCTGGATAAACAGAGATTAGAATGGTGATTGCCAGGGTCTGGGAAGTAGTGAAATGGGAAAATATTAGTCGAAGGGTATAAACTGTCAGTTACGAGATAAATAACAGAGATGCAATGTGTAGCTTGGTAACTATAGTTACTAATAATGCCTTATATAGTAGAAATTTTCTAGGAAAGTAGAACTTACCTTTCTCAAGAAAAAGATAACTATGTGAGGTGACGAATATGTTTGATGGATATATTAATTAGCTCAATTATGGGAATCATTAGAAAAGGTATACTTATGTAAAAAGACACCATGTTGTACACTTTTAATATATCCTATTTAAAAATTTTCCAAATGGGCGTGGTGGCGCAAGCCTGTAATGCCAACACTTTGGAAAGCTGAGGCAGGCGGATCACCTGAGGTTGGGAGTTCGAGACCAGCCTGGCCAACATGGAGAAACCCCATCTCTACTAAAAATACAAGAATAGCCGGGCATGGTGGCGTATGCCTGTAACCCCAGCTACTCCAGAGGCCGAGGCAGGAGAATCACTTGATCCGTGGAGGTGGAGTTTGCGGTGAGCTGAGGTCGTACCATTGTGTTCCAGCCTGAGCAACAAGAGCAACACTCCGTCTCAATAATAATAATAATAATAATTCCAATAAAAAAATTAATTTCACAGAAAATATACCTCTGAACTGAGGGAAAACTCAGTTTTGTCCTTTACTCTCTTAGTGTACTCTGTCTTTAAAAATCATGGAGTTTTCTTTTTTCTCTTTCTTTCTTTTTTTTTTTTTTGAATTTTAAGATTCACGGGATAGAAGTGGTTTTGTTACATGGATATATTGCATAGGAGTCTGGGCTTTTATGGTCCCCATCACCTGAATAGTGAACATTGTGCCCATTAGGTGATTGTTGAATCTTCACTCCCTTTTGGAGTCTCCCAGGTCTATTATTCCCCTCTGTGTCTCCTTGCATACCCGTGTTTTAGCTCCTACTTATACGTGAGGACATAGAGTGTTTGACTTTCTGTTTCTGACTTATTTCACTTAGGGTAATGGCCTACAACTCCATCCATGTTGCCACAAAAGACATAATTTTATTCTTTTTATGGCTGTGTAGTTAGTCTTTATAGTCATGTGCTGCCCCTTCTCACATCTCATGTCTTCCAATACAGAGAGGCAATCTTTTAAACTGGTGTCTTACTGGATAAGACTTCCTAACAGCAAAATTCTCACAGAGTTGATCTGCTTCATTTTATTTTGTTTCATGGATCTAGATATTTTTGATAATTATGGAAATGATTTAATAATAAGTCAACCTTTGAAAGACACAAAGAGTCTCCATATTGAAGCCTCTTATGCATACACGTTAAATAAATTTGTGTGTCTTTTCTCCTATTTTAAAAAAAGAAAGACAAAGAAGAAAACAGCATATGCTCAAATTCCTTGTATAGCGGTCCTAAAATTGCCTCAGTGGTCTCTGCTATATCACAGAATCACACAACTTTTTTTTTGGTAGGATTAAGTTTAATTTTTTTCTTGAAATTGTAATAATACTCCTCAAGGTATTCTTTTAAAACAGCCCAATATACTCTGTTGTGGAATGTAGCAATGGTTCAATAAGAAAAAAAGGTATGGTTGCTTTGATAACCACCAAAAAGCATTTGGTAAAATTAAACAAACATTCTTTTTTTTTTTTTTTTTTTTTTTTTTTTTTTTTTTTTTTTTGAGACGGAGTCTTGCTCTGTAGCCCGGGCGGACTGCAGTGGCCGGATCTCAGCTCACTGCAAGCTCCGCCTCCCGGGTTTACGCCATTCTCCTGCCTCAGCCTCCGGAGTAGCTGGGACTACAGGCGCCCGCCACCTCGCCCGGCTAGTTTTTTGTATTTTTAGTAGAGACGGGGTTTCACCGTGTTAGCCAGGATGGTCTCGATCTCCTGTAAGAATTCTTGGAAAGAGGAAGATAAAGAAATACTCTTAGCATTAAACACACACATACATACATTTCAAAAATTAACACAAAATACATCTAACAGTGAAACATAAAAAGAATTCCATTAAAGTAAGATCAAAACTAGGCTGATCACACTCAATGCTGTTATTGACTTAGTACTTCTGGAGAAAGTTAAGGCACAAGTTATAGACACACTGTGTTTGGTTTATAAGTTTGTTATCGTGACAGCATTTTTAGTGGTCTTGGTTTTTTTTTTTCTTTTACGAATGCAACAGTTTATTAAGAATTTATGCAGGATTGTGAAATTAGAGGCATCATCTGATTTGGATGTTGGAATCGCCCCACAGCCTTGACTGGGCCACTGACAGATGTTTGGCAGCCAATTTATCTGTGCCTGGTATGATACCATTTTGGTTTTCTGCAACTGACTTTGCATTTCCGCTCCTCTAGGTAAAACTAGTAACTCTGTTTTATCTTCTCAATAAAGTTATTGACCCCACGTGAATATCACAGCCAGTCCCAGATTTAGCTATGAGATCTAAGCCTGCTCTTCACATAAACTAGCAGAGAGGTAATAGACCATAGGGGTAAAGCATGCAAATACTTGAACTCGACAGCCTGAATCCAAATCTTGGTCCAGCCAGTTACTAGCTGGTGACTCAGGGCTTGTTGCTTAACCTCTCTGTGCTTCACAGTCCCTATCTGTAAAACGGAAACAAAATTAATAGCATGTACTCTATAGCATTGTTGTGAGGATTACATGATTTAATGTAAGTAAAGTGCTATGAAATGTGACCTACCAGGGAGATGTAGTATGTCTCTGTATCAAGCATAAACACTTCCTCATATAACTTCTGCAGACAACCTCAGCATTGACCATCATGGCTATACCAGGAGTCAGGGAGCACCACTCCACACCATGTTACAACCACAAAGGACATTAAAGTTTCTCCAATCTAACTCTCATTTTACAGATGAGGAAGCTGCAATCTGATCTAGGGCCTGAATTCACTTTTCTAAGTTCACAAAGTTAATTGGTGGCTAGTTCAGAGCGAATATGTCTTTGGTTATATAAAGAAGCACAGAGAACTTGAATGTTACTTCATTCCCATTCTTTTAATGAAGTTTATGCTCATAAAACAACAATAATAATAAACAATAAAACCACCCAATCTTACTAAGCTAGTTCCCTTGTGGGAGAGTCGAACATGACATATTTTCTAATACTGAATTTCTTGAAATAAATAAACAATGACTGAGAACATTAAAGTTTATTTCATTGTAAACAAATGAAATAATCACATTAATCACATAGCATTTCAGATTTCCATTACCACTCACTTCTTTAAACTTCTTGATACTATGAATGCAAAGTAGAATGCAAAGTAGAATATCTCCCTGGGTCTCACACAAGGTCAAACTCACTTAATATTAGATGAATGTTGAAGAAAAAGTAGCTCTGTAGTCTATAGTTCATGACATAAAACTTAAATTTAGTGTCCCACATCTCAGAACAGGAAAATAAGCCAAAATACTCTAGTAATAATCTTTCCCAAGCATTATTTCCCAAGAGACTCTAAATTGTTCCCATGTCACACTCAATTTGCTCCCATAATCATTTTTTATTTCCATCCTTAATCTCCATTTTGAAAATTAAGATGCTGACTTCCAGCACAGGTTCCTTTTAAAATGTCTTATTAAACACTAGGGGCTAGCTTCTAACTGATTTGTAAAATGGTCTTAAGTAGAAGTTGTTTTAATGTTCATAGCTACATTTAATTTTAAGGGGCAGGAAATACTAGCTCCTGTGAGATATCCTTCATTTTATTTGTTAGGTATAAAGCTGGCTAAAATAGGAAATGGAAAGTCTAGTCTTAAAGATGATCAGGGCAATTATTAAAATTGCAAAACACGCCAGTCTAGCTCTCCATTTTCCTGGAGTAAATAATTTTAATACCATGACCACAATTCTCTAACAGCTTTGTCAGAAAGAACCTGTGACTTACTGATTTGATTCCTGAAATCTACAACCAAAGAGTCATTTTTTAGATCAGTGTTTTCTAAGTTTGGTTAATTTTCAGAGTCACTGGGTTCCTTGATCCCACCTGAGATCTACTGAGTTAGAATATGCAAGAGATGGATTTAGGAATGTTCCTTTTTCACAAGGAGTCTGCGTGTTTCTGGGAGTTTATTAAGTTTGAGAAGCTCTGCCTTAATTTAAAATGTATGTTCTACTATTAAGGGGCACACCTTTGGAAACTCAAGATATTTAAGCTCTTTAATGACTTGTTTACATCTGAACCTATGTGATCTATTCTGAGAACAATTCTGAGGCAAGAGCTGTGAGCAACAACACTGAGGAAGATAGAAGAGAGTGAAAAGAGGGAAGACAAGCGCCCATGGGCTTGTACCCCATTTCTATGTTGGCAGGGTAGGAGGAAACAAAAACTCCTCTATGAGGAACATGCTCTTGGCTCCCCACAGGAGTAGAAATGACTGTATTGATTACAGTCTGCATATTTTGTTATAATTTATAGTAAAATAGTTGTTTATTTTTGGGAAAGTCAATGCAGAAGAAACCAATTTCAATGTATGTGTTTAATGCACTGAGGATGTGAGAACCTGACTGTTTATGTAAATTACACTCTAAAGGATATTTTTTTCTTAGTTTTCTTTTTATAATATCACAGTGAAAAACAGTTTCTAGTGCCTTCCAGTATATTGTTTTCTAAATTTGTATCGCATTATATATTAAAGTCCAAAGTCTATGTTTCCCTTTAGTGAGTGTGGCAACCCAGGGTCTCGGCCTCCAGTGGACTAGATCTAGGATATATGAGTAAGCCCCTCAGTTCTGGAATGAGAGAATAAAGATCTTGCCAGAGAATCCAGGACAGCTTTTCCAGTAACAAACAAATGCATGAAAAATCAAACAAACATTAAGCATCTGTGCCCACGTCTGCGCTGTTACAAGGACATCTTCATCATATTTGAACTTTTTAAAATATGATAAAACTGGAGTTACTTGTACATGATGTGTAAAAGGTTTGTTGTGACATGATTTATCATGCTGTATTTTTAAAAATTACAATGCAGGCACAGTTTATTCAATATTAACCAATTATTTCTAAATCCAAGAACTTAATAGATCACAAAATGATTAATGCAGGTGCTGGCCTCATAGTCCAGTATAATTTTCCTTTAAATTATAAAGGCTGGAAAATATCTTTGCCTTTTAATTCTTTATTCTATGATGGTACTGCCCTTTGAATAATATAAGATATTAAATAATATCAAACTATGGAGGTGAATTATAAATTAATACCATTGAAATGACCTGAGACAATATGATAAAGAATAGATAAGTGGATGGATAAATAGATAAACAGATAGATGGATTTTAAGCAGGGGAGAGATAAAAATCTTCTTTTATATTTTATATTGATAACTCTATTATTTGTATAGCAAATTAATTTAAACAATAACAATGACAATAAAATACTTGGTAAAGAGTGAAGGAGTGAAGCAGTGTCCCTTAAAATCGTAGCACAGAGTTTCCAGGAAGAAGTCCTTGTGGCCTTATTGATAGATAATCTCCCTCTGTGATCTGCACATCAGGGCCCAGTGCTTATATTTTATAACAATTACTAGATTCCATGATCTCACACAGCTAATTGGTGACATACATAGGATTTGAATATAAGTTTCTCTGAGTCTAAAATCACAGTACACTGTGTGTGTATTGGTGTACATTTTTAAACCCTATGTAAACTATCTAGTGTTTAAATTAAACCCTAACCACTGGTAAAGCTATCAATATTTTTAACAAACAAATTTTATATTGAACCCATGGCAAAAACAATGATGTGACTACATAGTATAAAATTTGACTGAAAATTAATATCACTCTATAACATAAACAACGGAACTTATAATATTAAAGGATATTAACCTGAGCATGGCAGTTATTTGTATTAATAGTATAATTAATGTTAAATAAAAATATGTCTGAATGCCTAATATAAAATGAATAATACATGTAAAGAGATTTTCTCTGGCAGCAAAATTAAAAGTGAAAGCCTGCTACTAGGTGTAAATTTTTTAGTATAAAAATATTTAGGATAAAGAGTATCCGGTTCTGAAAGAATAGCTGACAAACATCTCTTCTACCACTGATTTCTTTGCACTGTAAAATTATGTGAGTAATGCCCTTTACTGAGCAGATTTATATTATGGTAATATCATTATTTTTATCACGAACGTAATTATTCAAAGCTAGCCTTTCAGTCACAACTAATTTTGTACTACAGTGACTCATATGTCTCAACATTAAATAAGGAAGCATATACTCTTAGATTTTTTTTAAGATAACTAAACTTAAAGATTTGCATAGTTAACCTTGTTATATTTCTGTTTACTTAGGTATGCTAAGCTAAATATTATAAGCACGATAAATTAACTATTTTGTCATTATTTAAAAAGAAAAATGTGATGGTGGAAAGTGGCAGGAGTCGTGTGCTGCTTACTCTCGGGCTGAGCATCACCACTGTGAGGCTGCATCTCCGCTGCTAAATTGCCAACGTCATGACTCAGCGTCACACAGACTGACCACAAAACCAGGTCATACATTTTGGTACTCTGACGTAAGCAAGTCCTATGAACCAGACTCTCTTCCCTTAAAAAATAAGGGTGTCCCAGAGGTCCCCAAACAATAACACCAATTTTCACCCTCATGGAAACTGCCTCAAATGGCAGGGAATTACCATGAAATCTATGAGGATGAAAGGGTCTCAACCTCTCACAGACTCCCTAAGAAGACAGAACAAATTTTACTGGCTTCTGTATGTCAAAAGGCAAGAGAAAGAATGGGGGCAGATTATCAAGGAGCCTCTACTAATTAGTGACTCCCTGTCCTGTAGCATGATCTCAAATCTATAGGCAGAGGACATGCTGGAGTCCCTGAGTCAGCCTTCAAGGTACTGAGGGCTATACATACCTGGTTGTTACGGAGTATCAGTGGGCAAACCAGGACCTGAATTGAAGTATCTTAAACCACAGAAAACAGCCAGAATTTCTTACCTCTTTTGAATAATTTTATTTAATCAGATAGATTTTAGGAAAATCCTAGCTCTGCCACTTACCTAGCATTTGTCCTATAATAAGTGACTCAAATACTCAAAACAAAACGGTAATAATAATTCTTGCCTGCCTCATTGGATCCACTATGTTCTGGCTGGCATAGAACCTACACAAAATAAATGTGCAAAATATGCTAGCATCCATTTTTAACACAGAGGTAATATTTCACCAGAAAATCAAACTATTTTCATGCCTCATTTTTGTTTAAATTTTAGAAGAGTTTTATGACTCATGAAAGGTAATAAAATTATAATAAAGATTTTGGAATATACCTTGTAATGGATGAAAGTCACTTTGATAACACTGGAGATGTACAATAATAATGGAAAATTTTTTAAAGAATGGGAATATGGCAGTTGCTAAACTGATTTCTGTTGTTCTAGTGAATAACTATATTAGTAAAATTAGGATAATTATGACTATTTGCTTAAGTCTATTTTGAATAACTGCCTCATTATATCAATTCTAGTATTTAGAATATGGGTAAGAGTTTATATGTAGAAATTATTAAATATAAAAATAGCAATCTGACATCTGCAGGTGGCTCTGTGATTACAGATTAGGATTTTCCTTACTTTCAGAGACTCATTAATGAGATCTATTGTGCAATGGCTCAAGTCCATTTCATTCCGTTTTGGAATCATTGCCTATGGACTGTTTAATAATCCAGCAAAACTGTGTTTGCTCAGCCAAGAAATAGGAAACCTACTTGAAGAAGAATGGTAAAGATTTTTAAGAGATGAGGCAGTTTTGTCCTGCTCTCCAATACGCTGATAATGAAATTCAAAGACTTACTCGAAAATCACACAGAGAGTTACTGGGGCAAGGCTGAGGCTAACTCTCAGATTCAGATTTCTTGACCATTAGCTCAGTGAATATCTGGCACAGACATCCTTTTGTTTGTGCTTTTTGTTTAGCATGTCCAAGGACTTCAGTGTGTCAACCCTTACCTAGATGTGCAATCTTCCATGATCATCACAGAATTTAAATGCTGAGCATATGGCCCTTAAATCTCCAATCCTCACAGAGTAGAGGGAGAATTACTGTACCAGTGTTGGTAGAGAATAACTCTAACTCACACTCTCTTTTTGCTTACACCCTCCTACTCATCCACATGTCATTCTGGAACTCCCTTTCTGCTGGCATAGCTCATTCCACTTCCCTTCTGCTGTAGACTCTGTCTTCAGTTTGACCTTCTCTCCCAATTTCAGCTTTTTCCCTCCATCTACTGCCCCTTCTTCGGCAGGTTTGGGTCCCTGTTTCTCCACCTTGCCTTATTAAGTGTTGATGATCAAGGCAAATATCTAATTTGCAACAACGTTGACATGGACAGTGGAGGTAGATAAAGATATGGAAGCGAAAGACAAAGGAAGACAAAACATTTCTGACGTGTCATCTTTGGAAAATATACAATAAGTAATACTAGAGGGTCAGTTGTACTGTGTAAGATAAAGGATCTAATTTCCTCCCCTCTTTGAAATTCCCCCAGCCCAGTGTCCCCTCCCAACTACTCTCCCCCACCACCCCAGTGCTTCTTCCCTTCTCCCTCAAATCCCAGTGTGGTTCTTCACTCCCTGTAGCTGCCCCTGTTCCAAGTCAGTGAAACACCTGCAAGGCCACAGTGTGGAGCAGGATCTTGTCTCACATTGTGAAGTACACATGCTCCAGATATCTGAATGTGGAATTAAGGATCCATTTTTGTCTAAGGCATTGCTATGTGAATGCTCAGCACTTAATTATGCAATAGGTGAAGTCCCTACTGAGGGCACTAGCACAGCTGTGGCACGAGAAATGGAACAAATCCATCCTCCCCTTTGGATACACTGACCTGAGATGTTTGCAATAAGAAAATTTAGAGGGTTATTTTGATTTGGATATATAAACAAATACCATGTCATTATAAAAAAGCAATATGTTATCTTGAATCACATGTAAGGTCATCATAATCTTTCATAATCTTTGTAGTACTTACATCTTAACACAACCTAGTGGCATTTCTTGTATACTAAAGTTTAAAAACTTTTCTACGGGTCTACCTGTGGACCAACCCTATGTAAAACATTATCTACTTGGGAAAAGTTCATTCTGAGCTTCAGTCAATTTACAAATTTGCCAAACTGTTAACAAGTTAAAGACTACCTATAACCTATAAGATAGTTTATCTTTTCAAGTGCCTTGAAATTACTCAAAAAAGCAGTTTATAACCTAGTTTTAAAAGTCCTAGTGAAAAAGTCGTAATGAGGAACATCTATTTAAGACCAATTGGTTTAAAAAAAACCACACACACCTATCTTTTACTTAAATGAAATTTATCGTTGCTGTACAAGTATATTATTTATCTTCAGAGTTGTATTATCTTCATTCAAAAGCCACTATTCCCTTATCTAAATAGGGCTCTAAAAGTTCAATTTAAAAAAAGATGTTGAATTTTAATGGCTTTTGTTTTGAAAACTGTTCTCTGACATAATTGGGAATGTCTTATGTTACTGTAAATTCATGATTAGGAATCAGTAGCTTACATAAATGAGGTAAAAGGAGATTTTTGATTTGATATTTTCCCCCATCAAGTTCTTCCATTGGCTTAAGTGATGTGGAATCATCTTTCAACCACAGGTGTCCTTAAATAGTGAGACATAATCCCTGGGGCACAACTCTCTTGGCCCAGAAAACTACAGAGGGGACACAGAGATAAGCCAGGATGGATGTGAGGATGGTGGAAAACGATCTACCTGCTCCTCTTGCTTGTGAAATAATGGCCAACACTATTTTAAGTGCCAAAACCTATCTCATGAATTCCTAGCAGTGAATCAGTAAGGCAGAAAAATGGCATAATATGATACAGTCATATTTATTATGTGAAAATCGATGTAATTAATTAATTGAACTATTTTTTAAGGTTCAGGCTCCAAGCTTACCTTTTGTAATTTTCTTTTCATAGTATAGTAAAGATGTACAGACTTAATTAAACTAATAATTGTTTTTCAATAATTGAGACTTAAACTGTTCTTTGGGTATAAAATTTTAAATGATTTGATGACAGATGAGAAGAGACAGTGTTTGCATCCCTGATAGCAGTGCATGTGGTGACCCACATCTAATGTATTTATATATTAGTGATTATTAAACTGTGGATAAATTTCTCCTGTAGCTGCATGTCCTTTAAAATTCAGAGCCTGAAGCTGTTGGGTGGACTGTACCTTATATAATTCTGTGGCCATTTTAAACCTAATAAGAAAATTGGCTTCTGTACAATACATTAATCTTCTAAAGGTATGCTCCTTAAAGTGATAACAAATGGTTTTCTCAAAATCTGTCAAAATATAAAAAGATTTAAAATTTAATAGGGATGTTTGAGGGTGTGTATGTGTGTATCTGTTTGTGTGTGTGTACCACCAACAAACCTCACTGTAGTAATACATGACCTACTAATTTGGATGTCATATTTTTAGGTCTAGAGCAAAGTTGAGAATTAGAAAGTGGGTAAAAATGCTGCCTGAGATAAATGCCTTAAAGCTATGTGCTTTTCTTCATCAGAGGGAGACATACAAATTTACCTCACTCAGTCACCCAGCCACCTTTAAATGCTGGGCATTGCATATAATGGAGGTGGGCTCGTGAAGGTGGGCTACTTTGTCTGTAAGAAGCTCTGAGTTAACTGAGGAAACAAATGGGAACAAATAGTTATGATAAAATATTAAATTTGAATAATAGAAGTATGTATTTAATTAAAAGAGCACACAGGAGTAGTTAATTATGCCCGAGGAAAGCATCCCAGAACAGATATTTAAATGGGAGCTAAACAGATGAGTAAGCATTTGGAAGACAGGAAAGAGACAGTTGACATTTCAAACTACAGGAAGAATCTAGCACTAAGTGTTATTCTCAGACGAGCAAAGAGTCTATACGGCTATGTGGGTGAACGCATGGGGCAGAGATTTTTTCTAAGCTGTGGTAAATAAAGAGTAGCATTCTCTCCTAAAAGTCACTCATAATCTATTCCCCAAATTTTCATTGAGAGCCACAGTGATGGAATTCTTGGGTCAAAGCACTGTTCTTTGTACCAAAAGTAAATTTGCTTCCTGTTCCCAAGGATTTCTGTTGAGATGAGGGTGGGTAATATGTAGTGTATTAGCTGACCAGCCTGGGCTGGGACATGAATAGAATGGAGGGAGAAGAATACAAGTTAACAGCAAAAGCACTGCTGCCTGGAGCAACATAAGATAGGAAAATGCAGCTGAAGTCACCTCACAAACTGTAAGGACCTCATTGCATCTCTGGGCACTACAATGATTCACACGCATCATGTTCCTTTGAGTCACCAAGAAAAAATTACATCATCAAATTTTATCATCAGAATAGATGTTAGAGGTCATCACTTCCCTTCCATTCCAAATCACTGCTGAAGACTAAGATCTAGTTTCTCCTTTTCCTGCTGAAAATGAAACGAATTTCATTATTTGCAAAGCTGTTAGTTTACTCTCACTTTAGACAGCTCTGAGGGTGGTAAAAATCTCCATATGTTGCACTGAAATCTGCCTCCCTCTTAATTTCCTCCCCTGGGGAGTTCCTGAGAGGATGAATAAACTACTATCTTCTGCTCTTCAAACCTTGGGATTTCTATTTGATGTTGGATGAGATAATACAAAAATGCGTCCATAGGAGCTTTCAGCTCTTTAAGATCTCCAATATGCAAGAAATAGTCTCTCCAGGCACTCTATCATTTGTTTCATTCCTGACTGAATACATGCCAAGCTATGGCCATGCCAGGTCCCACAATGATATGCTTTCTGGCATATTTATGAATACAGTTCACAGGCTGACATTTTTCCTCGTTGGGGATGCAAAGCCAGTATGCCAAAATGACCTACAGCATTCTCAGGCCCGTCCTCAGGTTTTTCTTGTATAATTCATAAACATATATTAAAAAGTTACAAAGCTGTCTATTAGATAGGAGAAGAGCTCACCTAGAGCCAAATTTATGTATGTGATGGGTGTGGGTATAAAACCACCCTTAAGTTCTACCCTCAGTAAAAGAACTGGGTCAACTATGCAGATTGGTTGCTTACTAAGCGCAGATGCTTCCTAATTTTTCTCTAATTCTAATCAACTTGAAGATTCTCTTCCTTATTTTTACTTATCTATATCCATGGAGCTTCTGACTTAAGTTTGTGTAGTAGTTGCACTCCACTCTTTGAAAACCCCACCACCATTCCTTTCAGTATCCTATTTTCTTATATATATATCTCAGGGCCCTTTCACCGGCTCCTGACTTTTCAGGAATGTGGCTTTCCCTGCCCTGTAAACTACTTCCATGGGCTAGGCTGGTTCCTCAGCTGGCTACTCAGTCAATTAACTAATGCTTAGGTCTACACCATGTATAATATCAAGCACTGCACTAGGGTACAAGAGTAAACAAGGAAATGTAAATCCCTGCCTTCATGGGGCTTAGCAGTCTGGTGATAGAGGGAGAAATAAGCAAACAGTTTAAAGGGAGCATAATGGATAGTGAGAAAATATATGGAGTGCTATAAGGGCCTGTAGAAGGAGAAGTTTTGGCAGAAGTTAACTACATGATGGGTCTCATGAGGGAATAATACACACGTATGGTTTTTATCAGAGATGAGAGAACAGGATATGTTTAGAGAGCTGAAAGAAGTTCCTCATGGTTGGAACATGAACCAAGAGCGGTCAAGCAGTAAGAGATGGAGCTGCACAGGTAAGCAGGAGTAAGCTTACGAAGAGGTTTGTGAGTCATGTGAGCCATGTTAATGGCAATGAGATTCATTAAAGAGTTTTAAGCAAGTGGTGACATGATTAGATATCGTAACATAACACCAGCTGCATGGAGATGAAAGTATTTCAAGAGCCAGATTGGATGCTGAAAGACCAATAGGGAGGCTGTGGCAGTGATCCAGGGAGAAATGGTGACCTGGATCAGGTTCGTGGTAGCAGGGATAGAGAAGTGGTTGAATTGGAGAGGCATTTAAGGGATATACTCAACAAGACTTCATACTCGATTTAATGTTAACAGTGATGCAAAAAAAAAAAAAAAAAAAAAAAAAAAAAAAAAGAACTGAGAGAGCTGCCAGGTTTCTGACTTAGGTGACTGGGCAGATGATGAAACTGAGATTGGGAAGATAGGAGGAAGCACACTTGGGGGAATGTCAGAAGTTCAGTTTTGCAAAGGTTGAATATGAAGTGACTTAGGAATATCCACAAAAACTATGGACAAGTTCTCTGAACTGCATATTATTATATTCAGCACCCTGAATTTCACACAGTCATCATCTTGCACTCCTTTATTCCTTTAACTCCTTGTTTTAACTCATTCCTTTTAGGTAGCTCCCTATTGGGTAGGCTACAGGAGAAACGGAGAAGTTATTTATATCGGTTTTTAGTTATAATAATGTAATGTGCTTTATTTGGCAATAAAAGCTGGATAGCAGCTGGCAGTATAAATTCATTTTCAAATAGTCTTGGCAAACAATTGAATCCAAACTCCACAACAAAACTTGAGCAGACCTCAAATGGTTGCTTTGGGGCTCACTGAAAATATTGATGTTCTAAATTACTCTTCTTAGGATTCACATGCTGTGAAACTTTCATTTTATTATTTTGCAGTGAAACAATATAGAGAAGGTATTTTTGATTGTGAAGAACAAGACTTGATGAAATGATTGTATTACTAAAGAAGCTCCATCAATCACTGTTTAGATGTTTAAATATTACAAATGGAGGCATTGTCACTTGCATTGAATAGTTTCACCATCTGTCTCAACAAAGAACATTTGGAAATTTTTTAGATGCTGTGTAATCTTCTATTATGTTCGGTTTCCACAAAGGATTATTACTTGACGCTCAACTGAACTACATTTGATAATTTTAAAGATCCAGGAAAATGATCTAGCAAAAGAAATTACATAGCTGATTTTCTCAAATCAAAGGAGTAGTTTTCAATATATAGTAATGTTCTTGTCATTTGGGAAAGTAAGGCAGAGATGCACTCATTTCAGAAAAGCAACAGTTCATTCAGACATCAAACACTGATGATTTTGTGGAGAATTATGTCGGTACTCTGCTTGAAGAGTCATGGGGGCAGAATGCAGACACTTGGAGAACATGACATTCAAAATCTAATAGAATGAGCAGCAGTGCCCGAAACTTGATAGTTCTTATTTATATTACAATAAATAGCAATAGATCCCCGTAAGAGGCTTTATAATTCTGCAACAATTTTTATTGATGGCTGTGAACTCTGAACCTAAAATGGACTTTAGTCAGCTATCCATTATTGACTAAGACAGCTTTTATAATTTTATTTTCAAAGCATCAGTTGTCAAGTTGCTAAAACCAATATGCTTTTCTTTAAGATTAAAATCTTAAAGAAGTTTCTGAGAGCGTTACTGTGAACATTACAATGTGTTTTCTACACAAAGAAGCTTCAGTTTGTTCAAGCAAGGACATAACACAAAAGGCTTTTGGAAACAAGAGATTTCCCTGATCACTGAGAACGTGAGCGGCATTTATGCCAGTCGAACTACTGGACTACAGGAAGTAGTCAATATGTTTCCCAAGATATTCTCTGAAAAACTGGAAACTTGTTGTAAAAGTGAACCAATGTCATTATGGTCATTTAGTTCCATCATTCCACCAATCTGAATGCTAGAAAATGATTTTTGTTCAAAAAAAAAAAAAGAAAGAAAGAAAAAGAAAAGAAAAGAAAGCATCATATTGTATTCAAATGAACTGTGCTCAAACTAGTTACATTTATCTCATGAGCTGCACCAATAATTTTGGAGTCAAGACTTGTTTGCTGAAGTGAAATAAAAGTTCAAATAAATAGAAATTTACAAGTTTTCTCACTTTGAATGAAAGAAAGACCTTTACAGGAAAAAAGAAAAATGGAGTTTCTTGTCTAATAACCAAGATTTAGATGGTTTCTAAAATGCAATCTCCTGCCAAAACAACCAGAAGGCAAATTTGCTTCAAAGGAAGAAAAGCTGAAATGATAAGCCTGCTACATGCCACACGGTGTGCTAAGTAAACACTTTCATAAAATTATTACATTTAATCCTCAAAACAATCCTATTGGGCAGAAATGATTATTGCCATTTTACGAATGAAGGAATAGAAATTGAGAGAGTGTATGTACCGCTTAAGGTGGCAAAGTTCTAAATATAAGAAGCGGGACTCAAAATCAAGTCTAGATGTTTCCAAAGTCCATTTTTCCCCTAGTACACCATAAACTGAATGTTGGTATATATTGGCCAGAGAGTAAAAATGATTTCATATAATTTTATTTAAAAAGTTAATATGGCAGAACTTTATACAATCACCCATTTAGGGTCAGGGGAGGCTAAAAGCAGTTTATCATTTGGAGTTAACTCGTTTAGTTTTGTTTGATCTCCAACCCCTACTTCTTTTCTGTCCCTAACACAGGTGGTTTGACTTCTCCATGCCAGCTCAGGCCCACATTCATCCCTAAGACATGTAAACCAAAAATAAAATTGATGCCCCACAACTGACTGATGGACCCCATCTCAACCAAGGGCATTCCAAAGTAAACCTGAAAATCTAGTTCAGACCGTGATGGGAAGGCGGGGGTTGGACATGCCTCGTTATACTCTCCTGTCTTTGGAATTCAGGCACAACTGACCAACATTAACATTAACACAGAAATCTTAAGACTAACCAAATGAGTTTTTGTAGCAATAATTCACCAAATTTCATCCTGACTCTAGTATAGCATCATATGACAGATAGCAGGCCCTGAATGAAATCAAAGTATTTTACCCAAAATATATTTATTTGACATATTTTGAAATGGCTCTGCAAAACAGTCTCTTGTGGGGAAAATCCATACTCTGTGGAAAGTCTCTTTTCCTTTCAGGACTTTCCTGTTATCCAGGAAAGAATTAACTAAGAGTCTGGCACCTTTTTAGATCTGATAAGTCTCTGAAGCCTGCTGCCTGGAGGCTTCATCTGCATGATAAACCCTTGGTCTCCACAATCCCTTATTTTAACCCAGACATTGTTTTTCTATGGATACCAGGTCTTCAGATAATAAATCTTTCAGCCAATTGCTAACCAGAAAATGTCTGGGTCCACCTATGACCTGGAAGTCCTTTGCTTCCAGTTGTCTTGCCTTTCTGGACTGATGCCTTCCATGTACTGATTGATTTCTTATGTCTCACTAAAATGTATAAAACCAAGTTGCAACCTGATGACCTTAGGCACATGTTCTCAGGATCTCCTGTGGCTGTGTTACAAGCCATTCATTTGTCACTCATATGTGGCTCAGAATAAATCTCTTCAAATATTTTACAGAGTTTGACTCTTTTCATCTACAGAGAATTCCTGGCTTTAGTTGGACAGGTTTTAGGAATGCAGCCATAAACCTAGGTGTGATAGACAGAAAACTGTATCCCCCCCCCACATGGTGTCCAAGTCTTAATCTTCAAAACCCATGAATATGTTACCTTACCTTACATGGCAAAAGGAACTTTGATGTTGTGATTAAGGATCATGAGTTTGAAAGGTTATTCTGGATTATCCAAGTGGACCCAATGGAATCACATGGGTCCTGATAGAAGTTGGAAAACGCAAGAAAATGGAAATCCTCTATTTACCACAGGAGGAATGCAGCCCTGCCAACACCTTAATTTTAGAACTTCTGACCCCCAGAACTGTAAGATAACACATTCGTGTTGTTTTAAGCTACTAGATCTGTGGTGATTTGTTACAGAAGCAATACGAAACTAATTCACTGGGTCCTTGCATCAACTCACCTTTGTTAATCTTGGCTCTGATTTTGTGCTCCAGGTCTGGTAAATAGGTCATTGTTTTGGTTCTAGTCTCTGAACATCTGCTTTGCTACTCAGATCTTAATCTTTCCAGAGATCTATTTTTGCTCAAGTGACTTTGAAAAGAAGTCCAACTGGAAAAAGGTAGATACTTATAGTTGTTATATACCTCCCAATCAACAAGTCATAAGGGTGAAAAAAATCATTGTTCTATATATTTTGCTGAGGACAGTTTTGCAATCATAACTAAGATGAGCTTTGTTTCCTAAGATATATTGAATTGTTGTCCTCACTATTATTTATGAGGAAGTGTAGTGTACATAAATTATGAAGTAGGAGCTGAAAGTCAAAGGCCCACATGTCACCCCTAAACCTTTGGAAATGGGATTCTACTCAGTTTTTTGAACATTTCCTTCTCTAGGAGACTAAAGTCTGATTTAAATTTTTCTTCTGAAAATATTTCACATGCCAACTGCCTAACTGAATTTAGGCAGTTGTGTTTTAGTTATGGTGTTTTATTTAGAGTTACTGGGTTTCGGAAAAAAATCAGTGAAATATATTGTGCCAAATTGCTTGGACTTTGCCTAGTTACGATTTTCCTAAATGTAAACAATTTCTATTCCACATGCTCACCACTAACCCCAGTCCCTACTTTCCCAGTCTACCCCAACATTCCCTTTTCTCTTATGGAAATAGTGGAACATTGTTTCCTTCACTACTCTGTAAATCACAGTCTTGCTCTATATAAGGGCAACAGAGGATAGGTGAATTATCTGACTTTTGCTAGAACATGACTGATACCTATCTTGTGCAGTTTTGATGATAGAATAAATACTTGCTTTAATAAATTAGTTATATATAACCAGAATACATTGTAATTTACTCTTCTGACTTCGCTGCTTGAACAAAGTGGCAGATGCCCTCTTGAGGTTTATTTTTATAATAGAGACAAAATTATTTGAAGTTCAAGCAGAAAATATAATTTATTAACTCATTTACCTAGAAAGTCAGGGTCCTTAAACTTGGCCAAATCCCAAGGCTAGACTGCATTGTGGGCTTCTTTCTCCCTCTCTCCAGCTCTTAGCTCTGCTTCCCCTGTGTGCTAACCTTATCCTTTATCCTTTTTTGGTTAAAAATGAGAATTTTCTGGGGAAACTGATTGCTGATAGTCTTTAATTTACAAGTCTCCAAAGTCCTGAACACCCGCCCCTCTGTTTTTAACAGTCCATGGGAGAGGGAACTTTCAACTTCTTTCTGCTAGCACCCATGTATCAACTCCAAAGAACAACTTTGGTCCCACTGTTGTACATGCTCACTTCTGTACCAGTTACTAGTTCTAGCAGAGTGAATATTGTGGTTGGATAGACCTTTACCAAATGCTTAGCCCTAAAATGGAGTGGTGAGGTACTTTAACCAACATGTACAGTAATGGGGTTTGGGAGAGGAGCAGGGCATAAGTCTCTAAAATAATGTATGGCAGCCAATCTCAGGAAAAGACTTTTCCCTGTTTGGTTCTCCTAGAACCAAAACCAGTACTTGACCAATAGTGGCATGTAATACATGTCTAGCAAATTGATTTTATTTGAATTACATTATATTTTGGCACTCATTGTTATGTTAAATCATTTTAGTACAGTGTGGTGATCAAGAACATTGCTCTGGAGTGAACTGACTGGGTTTACATGTTGGCTCCAGCTTAATTTCCTCACTTACATAGAATGAGACAATAACAGTACCTCCTCTTTAGTGTCCTTTGCCTAGGGAAGTCGATGCAAGTAAAACACTTAGCAAAATCTGTGCCATGTAGTACGTTCTCAAAAGAATGTTCCTATTATATTTGTGTGTTTTCATTGTGGGGGGTGTGTGTGTGTATGTATATAAATAAAAATATGTATACACAGAGATGTTCCTATATGTATTTGTGTGTGTACACAAATGTGTGTGTACATACGTACATACACCTATACTTACACACACATATAATTGTGTGAGTGAAAAACATACATACGTTAATTGGAATCATTCAAAAGCCATGTTTATTTCCTAGTATTAGATACTTTGCTAGATTCTATGGACACAAAGATGAGAAATTTATAGCCCTCAAATAACTCATGAATATATATGTTATAAAAGTGTATTTATACATACATACACTTATGCACACACATCCTCTAATCAAACTGGAAATCATTCCCAGAAAATATGTTTGTCATATGTTAAAAAAAATGGTAAAATGTCAGAAAAACTGGGTTCTAGACATAGTTCTTCAATACTCTTTTAAATGTTGCATCCCATGACTTCTCTGGCTATTCAAAAACACTAATGGACTTAGTTAAGCAACTAAGAAAATAAATCTCTATGGAACAAACAAATAATGTAAGCATTATTACAAATGAGTTACTTGCAAATAATTTCCAGGACTGAAGAGACCATCAAAGTCATGCATTTAAACTCATAACCAAGCCTTGACTCTCCTCCCTAACCCCCAAGTCATTTAATTGGCTTTTTTTAATTAAATGACTTGCTTACTTATTTTTCAAAACCTCCAAGAAATGAGAAACTCTAAATTAGAAAAAAAAGTAATGTATCTTTTCTATTTACAGAGGCATCTTAACTATGTATGGTATATAATTTACTAAAGAGATCACCTGTGTGCCCTCCATCCAAGATGAACAAATAGAGCCCTTCATAAGGGCTGCGTGTATGCTCTTCCAAATCTCATTCTCTCCTTGTCCCCCACTACACTGCCATTTGTAATAAACATCCTCCTGGGCTCCTTATAGTTTTATCATTTTATCACCTATTAGCTTTGCCTGTTCGTGAACATTGTATAAATTGAAAGCTTACTGAATATTTTCCTCTATGGCTTGCTCCTTTGTTTTGGAGATTTGTTTGTGCTGTGCATGAAGCTATAGTTCATTCATTTTCACTGCAGTTTCATTGTGTCAATTTGTTTATCTATCAAACTGTCAACGGTTATTTCCAGTTCGAGGCTGTTGCATAAAGTCTTTCCATGAATACCCTTCAATCTGTATCTTCATGCACTTATTTTCCATCAGGTAGATACTAGAAGTAGAATTTCTGTGTCATGGAGTATTTGCATTTTCAACTTTATTAAGGGAGAAAAAATTATTTCCCAAAGTGGTTCTACAAAGTTCAGCAACAAGAGGAGAGATTCCACATCTTCTGCAAACATTTCATTTAGTCAGACCTTTTGATTTTGCTGATCTTATTATTATAAAATGTAGTCTCTATTTGTTTTTAATTTATATTTCCTTCATTAATAATTAGGTTGACACTTTTTAATAAGTTTGTTGATCATTTGAATTTATTTCTTGTTTTTTGAAGCAATTGCCAAATTTCTACCATTTTTTTATTGAGTTGCCTTTTTTATTCTCATTATTTGGGAAAGTGGGTAGAAGGAAGGAGTTCTTTATTTGGTTTGAACACTTGTCTTCTGTCATTTATATTAATTGAAAATATCTTCTTCCCATAGTGTTTTATATTTTCACTTTCTTTACAGTGTCTTTTGATGGACAAAAGTTCTACTTTAATGTAGTTAGATTAATCAGTTTGGGAGTATTTTGTGGGTTATTAAAAAATCTCCAAAATTTTTCTCATATTCTTTTCCAAAAGTGTTGTACCTTTGCCTTCTATTTAAGGTTTTAAATCTACACTGAACTGATTTTTCTGTATGTGTATAGGGCAATGGGAAGGAGATAGGAATCCACTTTCCTTTCCTCCCATCTTTCCTCTACTTGGCTAACCAATTGTCCCAGAATAATTTATAGTAAAATCCATCATTTATCTGCAATGTGATTTGATTCATACATCAATTATGTTTTAGTCTACTCTGGGGCTCTGTTTTAATATCTTTCTGTCTATCTACCCCATTGCCAAAATCATATTACCTTAAATATCATAGTTTTATAATGAAACTTGATATGTGGGAGAGCAAGACTTCTATCTTGTTCTGTTTCAAGAGTATCTTAGCTTTTTAAACCTTTGCTCCTCCATATAAATTTTAGAGTCAGTTTTTCAAGTAGTACACACACACACACACACACACACACACTTAAAAACACACATACTTAAAGGAACTGGCATTTTTATAATGCTGAATTTTCTAATCTATGGACTCAGTACATTACTCTATTAGGGTCTCTTTTAATCATTCTCAATAATTTTTTGTATATTTTTGTGTAGACATACTACACTTCTTTTATTCCTATGTGTTTGATATTTTTCTGCTATATTCAATTTTTTCTGTTTGATTCTGGCATTTAGAAATACAATTCTTTTTTGTATATTGACCTATATATCTAGTAACTTTGATAAATTTACCCATTAATAATTTATTATGTTATTTTTGACATTCTATTTGTGCAATCATTCTTCCATAAATAATGATAGTTTTGCTCTATCTATTGAGTGGGTCACATTATTGTTTTCCTTTAGTCTTTAAATATAGTAGATTATTTCAATTGATTGTGTGATGTTTCGTTGTTTGAATGTGATAACATTTTGTTTGGCTGTAGCACCTATTTTCATGAGTGGATTAGTCTGCAATTTTCATTTCTTTTGTTGTCCTTGATAGGTTTTGATATTAATGTTACACTTGCCTGATAAAGTGAATTAAGTGTTCTTTCTTTTCACTAGATAAATTTATGTAAGATTGCAACTGTATGTGACTTTTGTTTTTTGAAGCAATTGCCAAATTTTATCATTTTTAAAAATGAGTGGTCTTTTTTATCCTCATTATTTGGGAAAGTGGGTAGAAGGAAGGAGTTCTTTATATGGTCTGAACATTTGTCTTCTGTCAGCTATATTAATTGAAAGTATCTTCTTCCCACTCTGTCTTATATTTTCAAATTGTTGTGATTTTTTTTTACAACACAGAAAAATTATATAAACTTACTTGTAGCTTACTCTGTGGGCAGATGTTTAACTACTGTTCCAATTTTTTCTAATTATTAAAGGAATAACCAGGTTTTCTAATTTTTAAACATTTTAGTTTTTCTGGGAATTTTCACTTATCTGAATTTTCAGATTTATTCAAATAAAATTATTGATTTTTATATGATTTTTAATTTGCCTTTAAAAAATTTGTCTCCCTAGAGTTTTGTCAATTTAGTTTATAGTTTCAGAAAATCAAATTTCATCTTTGTTGTTTTTTTATGTTTGTAGTTTTTTTTATTATTTTCTGCTTTTTCCTGTTATATACTTTATTTTACATTTCATTTATTTTGCTGTTTCTCTTCTAACTTCTTAAGGGTTATTTATATAATTTACTTTTTTTCCGGACTCTTTTTTTCTGTAATATATACATTTAAGGCTATGCATTTTCATCAAGTGCTGCTTCCACGCTAAGCTTAATTTTAAAAGATGTTATGTAGTATTTTCATTTCTAAATGTTTTCTAATTTTCTGTATGATTACTTCCTTGAAGCACAAGTTATTAGAAGTGTGTTCCTCAAGTTCTGAACCTGTAGAGCTTTTCTGATTATCTTAGTATTATTCATTTCTAGCCTAATTGCATTGCTGCCCAAGAATAAGGGTGATATATACCAATTCTTAACAATTTTACACTGTTATTTTATTATCCAGTAAGCAATCACTTGTTTATAAATGTTCATCATGTACTTGGAAATAATATGTAATTGTTTTATAATTCTGAAGTATGAATTTAATACATGTTTATTAATTGTATTATTGAAATCACCTATATTCATACTGTTTTTTTTTTTTTTTTTTTTTTTTGCCTGCTATTCTCTGATTCTCTGAGAGAGCTACATTTAAATTTCCCACTATTTTTATGTATTATTAAGTGTATGCAAATATGAAATTGTATATTTCTGGTTTTATTTTTATACAAAGTTATCCTCTTTATTTCTAGTAATGCATTTTGCCAAATAAATTAGTTTTTCTCATCTTAATAACTCTAAAAATTCTCTTTGTATTACTGTTGGTCTGACTTTTCGTTTTCATTCTTTTACTTTCAACATTTGTGTTTTCTTCTAATTTTAGCTCTTAAAAACAAAATATAGTTGTTTTATAATTTAGTTTAACAATACTTGTTTTTTAATTTAGTTCAGTTACAGTCAGTATAAAATTACTACACATTTGACTTTAAAGCTATTATCTGTTTTTTTGCTTGATTTTTCCTGACATTTTAGGTTTATTTTTGTCCCCTTTCTTCTTTTCTTTTAGATTGAATAAGTATCCATAAATATTTTTTTGTTTTCTCTACTAATTCAAAAGTGTACATTATATTTTTCTTCTTTCAGTGTTTACCCTTATAATTACAACATAATTAATTTATCAAACAATAAAAGAAATAAGTATCTTTACTCTTCTTAAACCTTAAAACATATTTACAACATTTTATAAAGTGTATGCTATCAACATGTAGATTGATGCTTTATTTTTACAAAGACATTATGTTTATTATTTATAAGGTTAATACTTGTTTATATTTATTCACACTGCTACTACATTTTTTTCTCCATTTTTGCATTTCAGTGTTTCATCTGGGCTGACTTTCTTCCGTAGAATTTTTTTTTAGTGTGGTTCCACTGGTAGAATATTTTTGGATTTGTTTGCCTGAAAAATACCTTCATTTCACTCTCATTTTTGAAGTATATTTTCACTGGTCATACAATTATAGTATGATATTGATTTATTTCGATATATAGGCTATATCATAACACTTTTCTGGCTTTCATTGTTGCTGTAGAAAAGTCAACCCAGTCTTACTCCTGCCTCTTTGAAGGCAATCTCTCTTTTCTATAAGTCTATTAGTATCTTTTTCTCATTAAAGATTTACAGTTTTGCTGATGTGTGTGGATTTATTTTTATTAATCCTTCATGATAAATGAAGGATAAATTCTTGAATCTGCCTGTAGTAGGCAAAATTCTAAGATGGTCTCCAAGATTCCTGTCCTCTGGTGTATATAATCCTCTCCTCTTGAGTTTGGAAGCAACTTGTCAATCTGGTGGGATTTTATTCCTGTGATGCGGTGACAAAGAAGTTTATATGACAAAGATGAAGGATTTTGAAAATGTAATTAAAGTGTTTAACCAGTTGACTTCGAGCAAGCACTTTAAAAATGAGCGGATTCAGGCCTTCCTTGAGACAAAAATTTGGAATAAGGGAAATTTTCCTGCTTTTTTTAAAGAAGCAAACAATCATGTCATGAACTTCCAGTGGAGGGGTATGTGGCAAGGACCTGAGTGTGGATTCTAGAAGCTAAAAGAAAAAAGAAACACGTATCTATGTCTCTCTCTCGCTCCCCCTCTTTCTCTCTTTCTCTCTATATATACACACACATATGTATATTTCATATACAGCCTTTCATATATATATACAAATATATGTACATTTCATATGTGTATATATAAAGAGAGAGAGAGAAAGAGAGAGGGGGAGAGAGAGAGAGCGCAGGGAGGGAGGAAGAGCATGTTAGTCTTATACGGCAAAGAAAGGAATTCTGTTCACACCTCTGAACTTGGAAGAAGACCCTGAGCCTTGGATAAGATCGAAGCCCTGGCCAACAACTTGATCAGAGCCACCTTGTGAGACCCGGAGCAAAGGACTTAGCTAAGTTGTGTACAGATTCCTTACCCACAGCAACTGTGGGATAACAAATTTGTGGTGTTTTAAGCTGGTACATCTTTGGAAATTGTTTACACAGTAATAGGAAACTAGCATGGTAGGTCAGTATTTTTCATCTCTTCTAGAAAACTCTCAGCTATTTTCTTTTCAAATACTGGCTCTGCTCTCACTTTTTTTCTTTCAGAAATTTTAATTAAACAAATATTAGACGTTTTTCACTCTATTCTCTATGTCTCTAAACAGGTGTTTTCTTCTATCTCTTGGTCTTTGTGTAATGTACTCTGGATAATTTCTTAAGGTTCCCCTTCTAGTTCACTAATTCTCCATGTGTGTCTGTTCTTCTGTTAACCTGTCATTCAATCTTTAATTTTAATGATTGTTTTTTCATCTCTAGAAGTTCTAGTTGTTTCTTTTTCAAAACTGCTTGTTCATATTTAGGTAAAAGTATTTCTAAAATGTTCTCTATATTTTCCTGCTTTCATTAGAGATGCAGATATGAGGCATAAAGGAACCATTTTTTAGTTTATTCGTGTATAATACTTCCTCTGGTTTCCCAATAGAAATAGCATTGACTATATTCCCCAACACACACACACACACACACACACAATGCACATACATACAAAATTAAGTAACTATTTTCTACAGTGAAAGTCACCATTATCAGAAATTTAGTTATATCTGTGTTAGGTCATTGGACATAACTAGTGATCATAACTGTGTTACAGATTCCTCATTCTGATGAAAATATGGGGAATGTCAACCATTAAATAGGAAGAACCATGAAGAGCCATATGTTGGTGTAAAATTTCAGGTCATGAAACTGTATGTGCTAGCAACCCCTAAGGCTGCTTCCTCTTACATATATGGGGTGAAAGTTGACGTTTGGACAGAACAGAGCTAGGTGGCTTGGCTAGGACTCTCTTCTGTGCATGTCCCTGTTTCATTCTCCTTCTAGCTTTTACAGGGTATTTCTCTAGCCATTTCCCCCCCCCCCCCCCCCCCCCCGAGATGGAGTCTGGCTCTGTCGCCCAGAGCTGGAATGCAATGGCGCAATCTCGGCTCACTGCAACCTCTGCCTACCAGGTTCAAGCAGTTCTCCTGCCTAGTTTCCCAAGTAGCTGGGATTACAGGTGCATGCCACCACGCCCAGCTAATTCCTGTATTTTTAGTAGAGGTGGGGTTTCGCCATGTTGGTCAGGCTGGTCTCGAACTCCTGACATCGTGATCCAATCGCCTTGGCCTCCCAAAGTGCTGGGACTACGGGCGTGAGCCACCACACCCAGCCTTCTCTAGTCTTTATGAGCTCATTTGTGAATAAGCTTTATAGCATTTCCTATACAGAGAAGAATTGGAAGAAATTACTTGTAACAAAGTCAGTGTTTTCATAGTGATAAAATCAACTGGGAAATTGTATTTATAGAAACTTACATTGACCTGACTGCTAAAAAACATAATGTCTGAGTCTATGGGTAAAGTCACCTAATTATCTTTCATATACACCCTCACCCCACTTTGGAGTTCTTTATGATGGATGTTCCCTTTTCCTTTCATCGGGACAAAGCTCAGCCAGGCTGATCAGAACACAAGAGAAAAGGGTAAAGAGTGGAAAGGGCACCCGTCAGGAAATCCAGTCACCATTGCACCACTGACTCAGAGATGTTTGCTGGTCTCACCCCTACTCTATTCCTAGTTTCTTTATCTGAAAAATTTAAGTAATTTGAGCAGTCTAAATTCTATGATTCTAGATATAGCTGTGAAATTTCAACAGCTATAGAAAAGGAAATTATTTTTTAATTTCCTTCATCTCTGCTATTTTATTCCCTTCTTCTTTGCCTTACAAACATTTTTTATTAAGTTTTAAATTATTGGGGGCGGAAATCTCTTATACATTTTGATGGATTTTTCCTGGTTTTGCTTGTTTTTCTACTCATGCCAACCAGTGTAATTATTTAATACTTATTGAATAATCATGGGCATAGCTGGTAAGCTTTTTGTTACTATTTTTATTTGGCATTGTCATTTGAACCATGTATAAAAAACAGTACATTGCAATTTAGGATTTTACAAACACAGACTTATTTCTTTTCCAAGTTTTAAGATTTATTTTTAAGAAAACATTTCCATGTCAATTATGATATTTCCTTGTTACCAGTAACAAATAATCAACTATTTCCCCCATTTTAGAATAAAACAAACCATACCAATCTCAGGTCAAATTCTGTTAAAGGGAGGAACAAAAATATCATATGTAATGACTCTTTTAGGCAGACAGGATATCATTAAATAAATTGTTGCTCTAGGTTTGGAAATGTCACCTTATTGACCTGAAAGAATTCCCATAATTCTGAAAGAGCAACAATTTATTCCACACACGGGAACAAGAAGAAAATAGAGCAAATGTAAGTTCAACTGAGGATGACTGAAAGTCATCACAAATTTGAGTCCTAGTTATTACTCTTCAATTTCTCACTCATATATAAGCATAGAAAATAAATAGATAAGTGCTTCCCAAACAACTTAAATGAAGGGACCTGAGGGCATGAGCTCGCCTAAATTCTAGGTCACAGAAATGCTGACCTAGTCACCTGTCACCAACTTTCTACAAAAAAAGTCCCATTGTAATTTTCTAATGACTCCTTACTGAGTTTAAAATGTGAATGTACCTTCCTAATACTGACCTTCTCCTAGAGACTGATAAGCAGATTCAGGAAGACTAATATTCCTTTCTGTATGAGCATAAGAAGCTTATCTTTTTATGACCCATACAAAGAAACCAAAGTAGTCAAATTCTCCTAAACAATTAAAAGTATACTGCACCAACTCCTCATGCCAAGGCTAAATGTCAACAAAGACTGTAGTTAGTAAATGTTTTCATTATAAAATAAAATTTTATTGATCTCTTTTGCATAATCCATTGAATTTTAAAACTTCTAAATTGATTCTTCATTTTGCAGTACCAAGAATGAAAGTAATTGTCTGCTCGCTATTGCTATATTTAAAAAAAAAAAAGAAATACAGGGAAATATTTGCTTTAAATGTATAAATCCTATAAATCCTATTTATTTCCCATTGACTATTGGCACGTAAAGAGTTAAATTATTTGACCAAAAAAAAAAAAAAAAATTTATTTGGCAACCTCTCCTGGGGTTTCCCTCTTCCTTGCTACTATTATAGTGGATTATTTTTCAGTTTTGTTCACTTTTCATTTACAGCTTGATTTAATGAAATCTTAAAAAGGGTAGTTAGTTTTCTAATGCAATCCAGATGAAAATAGTAGTGTAATTATTACCACCTTCAAATTTGTTCTGGCTTCAACTTTTTTTGTCTTTATAATTTGGTACTTTCAAATAAAATTCTAATTATGCATAAAATTAATAAAGGGTGACTTATATTACCATTGTGACTGCTTGTCTGGTAATAAATGGAAGACTGAATCCTTGACAGAATTTTTATAACACGAAAAATAATTAAATGGCCATATCATTATTATCAAGGAGGAGTTATTAAAGTACAGTGTATTGCCTCTTACACAAAAGCATTTTGTTCAGCAATTTGAAAATGAAAAGTGGAAAGAGTAGTACATGGGGAATTGGGTTCCTAGGCTTTATGCATTAAGATATACGGTCAGACCACCTGTATAGGTATATGATTTAAAATATAATGGGCAAAGTATTGTGCAAGAAAAAATAAGTAACGGCTCCTTCCCACAGGAGGCTGTGCTTGAATGCTGAAGTAACATCAACACACACATGTAAAGGAGAAGCCTGTGAGACTGGATTAGGCAAAAAAAAAAAAAAAAAAAAAATTTCCATTTCTCTAGGAATTTCAGACTAATGAAAAAATGGACCCTGTTCAAAGGAATATGAGTTGGTGAGCTGCAACATCACCGTATCTGTAGTAGTGTCAATATTTACATTTTATTCAAATACAACGGTCACTACTTTTTCTTTTATTTCTTGTCATTGTTCTGTTATGCATAGAATAAAGAATTTTAAAACCACAAATTTAAAGGATACATTTCAATTTTTAAAAATTTTGTCATATGTGTAATCATATATTACCTATTCTGTTTTAACCTTTTATAAGAAAGAGGTAATATGAAAAACTCCATGTTAAATCAAACTTCTATTACTTGTTTGAAATTTTGGTATATAGTCCATGGTGTCATTCATTTATTCATTCACACACTAAATGTATGTTGAGCACTTAACTTAACTAAATATCAGGGACACTTAATAGGTTTAGACTGATTTACTTCACTTGATTTAAATAGCAGTCAGCCAGCTACCCAGTAACTTGTGTTGAGCAGTAACAGGGCATAGAAAATCTCAGCCCATCTGTGGTTGCTTAAAAACTTGAAAGCACAGTTGGCATTTACTTTTTACTTGGAGGAGAGCACTAGAGAGTTCAGAAGATCCCCACTTCATCCAGTTTTTAAAATATGCCAAAGAAAGAACACATCAATGGAAAAGTGCTACAATATTTATGGAGGGGATAAAGTGAAAGTATTTGGTAAAAAGTATTCTTTGACAGAGAAGAGTCTGCTGAGAAACTTATTTTTTAAAGAATTTCTCCAAGTTGTTCATTCTAAGGTTTCTGCCTCTGCTAGATCGTTTTTATTCTGTGTCTATTACCTGATTGATCATCCGAGGCCCATTTGGTAGGGCTGCAGGAAAAGCACCTAAGCTGTGAGGCAACTGGTAGAGGAGAAATAATTGGATCCTCCAATTCCCGCTAGAGTAGACCTGAGACTCTCATTTACACAGTCCTCCTCTAAACCTTCTCTCAATCATCTCCACTTTGACCACCTCTCAATCCAGCGAAGGTGGTCTCAGCCTAGTCTGCTTCCACATACAGCATCTGAGGCTAGAATTCCAGGCCATTCTGGAAATTGTTGTTAGCCTAATTTTACATGAAAGAAGATGTTGGTGGGGTAGGAGAGAAGATGTCTTTCTCCCACATTTTCCCAAAGTTCTTTCTTTCTCTCCATCCCCAGCAGAGAGAGGAAAGGGAACTGTGCACACATCACAGGAAGGGTGCCAGTTGTACTTCATTATTTTATTCTGCTTGGTTTTGTTTAAACTTTTCTGGCCTAGGCAAAAAGTTAGCTAATTTTGCTTCACTAAGCCAGTGTATGGTATAGGGGACATTTGGGCCTCCATGTTTATTTAGAGCTCTTCATTTTGGATGTGAGGCCTGAACTTACTGAGTTCATGCTCGCAGATTCAATAATTAATTAATTATTGCCAATAATTGCCAATGAATTATTGCCAATTATTGCCACCTAATGGCCAATGATTAATTAGGGAATCTTAAAAAGAAAAGCCAGAGAAGATATACATACACACACACGCGCACATGCACGCGCGCGCACACACGCACACACAGAGGCATACACCATCAGGTGGGCTAGGTACAATAAAATAACAAAGAAAACAATTCAAAGAAAGCAAGAAATTCCAGGAAAGAGAAAAAACATATTTCATGGGTATGGAAGTTGAGATCAGCTCTGTGCCTGAGAGCTGAAGTGGAGAAGGAATAAAGGTTTGGGGAAAAGCAGAGACTGAGAATCATACACCTATTATTGGTGAGTTATTTATCAACAATCTGTTTTGAATTAGTTGTATATCTTTGGGGAAAATATTGCTCTGCTTTCAATTTTCTTGTGTTTTTAAAAAGATAAGATGACCTTTCAGATTTTTCCTAGCCTTACTAATAGTGATAATAATAATTTCTAATAGCAGCTGTTATTCATTGAGAACCTACTATGTTATCTGAAATAATTCTCTCAAGCAGTAATCATCATCCTAACAGAAGATGGCTCAAAGCTGTCCAGTGCTTATACACAGTCCTACGTTTTACCTACAAAATATTTTTATGAGATGCAAAAAGTTAAGAGAAATGGATAAAAACTATTAATTAACAATACATGAATAATTTCCACATTTACAATTTGTTGCCTAATCTAAACATAATAAGTTATTATTTATGGGCCTATTGTATAGTAAATGATAAAGTAGTATACCAAAAAGCACTGGGCTGGGAACAAGGGACCTGCCCAGGAATGTGGGGCTGTTCATTACACCCCTGAGGGCCATTTTCATCATCTCTGAACTAGACCTGGGTTTCTGAATACAGATGACAAGTTTGGGGGTCTGTGACACCCCAGATATTATATATAAAATTGTAAGATTTATATACTTAGGTAGATATATCCAACATTCTGGGGATAGGGCTCCAAACTTTCACTAATGTCTAGAACAATGGTTTTTAATCAATAAAATTTTAGCATCGTGATTCTGGATGATATTGAAGTAATTTTCCAGCTCTGACTTGCATGGCTGGATATGCGAAGTGAGTGTATCTTGCTCTGCACTTTGCTTTCTATTTGTGAGGTTCATTCTGAGAGGCATATCTCTTTCACCCCCTCTTTCCATGAGTGGTCCACCTGAGCACCTAAGTCCTTCCATAGAAACTCTTTAAAATGCCCCCCTGAACTCTCTTAAAAGGACCTCAGATCAAAAGTGTAAACAAACAAACAAACAAATCAAAATATGTATTCTAGAAGGAAGAGTACATCAAAATAAAACAGCCTAGCTCTTGCTTTATAATGACAAAATGAACCAGAAACACAGTTTTAAGAAACTGGTTGTACGAATCATAATGAACCATAGTACCTACTTCCATTTTCTATTCTTTTTCTTTTCTTTTCTTTTTTTGTGACGGAGTCTCACTCTGTTGCCCAGGCTGGAGTGCAGTGGCCCAGTCTTGGCTCACCGTAGCCTCCGTCTTCCGGGTTCAAAAGATTCTTGTACTTCAGCCTCCTGAGTAGCTGGGATTACAAGGGAGCACCAACACGTCCTGCTAATTTTTTGTATTTTTTAGTAGAGACAGGGATCTTACCACATTGGTCATGAACTCCTGAACTCAGGCAATCCACCCACCTCAACCTCCCAAAGTGCTAGGATTACAGGCGTGAGCCACTGCACCTGGCCCTACTTCCATTTTCTAAAAAGACTTACTGGCCTGGTGAGGTGGCTCACGCCTGTAATCCCAGCACTTTGGGAGGCTGAGGCGGCCAAATCACCTGAGGTCAGGAGTTCAAGACAAGCCTGGCCAACATCTACTACAAAAGTAGCCGAGCCTGGTGGTGGGGGCCTGTAATCCTAGCTATTTGAGAGGCTGAGGTAGGAGAATCGCTTGAACCTGGGAGGTGGAGGTTGCAGTGAGCTGAGATGGCACCACTGCACTCCAGGCTGGGCAACAGAGCAAGACTCCATCTCAAAAAAAAAAGACTTATTGATGAGTGCAACTTCCAAAATGGAGAAGTAGCATACCTAGCATATTTGAAAACCACAGCAAATCATTTTTAAACAAACCCTGCTCTGTATGGCAAAGTGATTTCAGTAAGAATTATGAAATGAAACAAATATTAACAATAATGGCCAGAAAAAAATTATCTATAACAGCGAAAAGTAATTAATTAAATATTAAGTCCTAAAAACAAAAAGGTTATGGATTAACACTCTTTATTATGTTAATATCTTTTTTGAAAGATAAGAGGGAGGCACAAAGAAAATACTTCCAAAGGAGTGAAATCTGCAAGGATCAGATAATAATTTGCATGTAAAATGACAGAATTGAAGAAAGGCACATTCTATTTGTTCTTTATAATCCCTGTGATATCTTTGATCATTTCCAATCTACTGTTTAAATGCAGAAATAAGTAGCAGCACAGGGGTTGGAGACATGAACTAAGTCTGAAGCAAGTTTGAGTCATTAGATACCTGTCAAACTTACTCTTGAATTAGAGGTGTAGCTGAGTCTTGGAGGAACAGTGTATTAATTAGGAGTCTTCTAAACTAACTACTATGTAGAATACAGTTTTTATTAAGTGATGAGTAATAAAGTGTGCTCATTTGAACTTTGCATATATATTAGTATACTCAGTTTTAGCTATAACAATTGTTTGAACATAAACCAAAAAACTATTTTTCCACTGCAGTTATTTTATCACTGACAAGGCTTAGCATTGATGATGCATGGTGAACATTCAAAAACAGTCCCACTTTTAGTTGGCTTTGTTATTGTTTTAAAACTCACTAGAGTCAAGGCCTATCCTCTATTATGTCTATACCCAGTTTGGACCACTGCCGGACCTTGATATGCCATTGGGGTAGGAGGAATAAAGCACTTTTAATTCTTCAAAATAAATTACCTTTTCCCTTAAAAAAAAAAAAAAAAAAAAAAAAGAACGTATGACCAATTCTGTTACCAGACCATCTTTTTGCTGTCTAGGATGCTGGCTTTAGGAAGACTTTTCCAAAAGCATGATCCATGAAAAGCATTTTAATGACTATATGGTGAATAACCTCTAAGATGTTAAACTGGATGATTCTTGTAGCAGATAAAAAATTCTTTCTGTTTGGGAAGGTATCAGATGTAAGTCAAGCTATGCCAGTCACTATCCCTGCAGTTTCTTTAAGCCACAACATCTCTATCTAGCTGCAGAAGGAAAATTCTGCTCTTGTCATTACCTTTTTGGAGTAAAGTTAGAGTAAAAAATGCATCCGGTGCTGAACACTCTCTTCTGTTCCACTGAGTTGGCTCAATACGGAAGATTAGGTGAGAAGATGAGGGAGAGGGAACAATCCCGGCAGTAGAGTTTAAAGGCAGCAGAGAACATCTTCTTTAATGGAAACGGTACACCCTGACATTAGTACAAACTTTCATTAAGTTTGTGTTAAGTAATTTAGTATTGCTCCAGCATTTAAGTCAAAATATATTACTGTGATTTGTGCTAAGATAGTTTTGCCTCTGCCCACACCAACCTTTCTTACAAACTAGAATTTCTACCACAGCATCAGACACTGGAACATAGCTCTTATTCTGATACTTTGAAAAAAGACCTTTTCAAATTTTTCTTTGAAGTAGGTTAATAACTGAAGAAATTTGTAGGTTTGGAAAGTCTGTGGTATTCAGCTGCTTGCTTATTTTTGTAATGGTCACCTAGCAAAAGCATACCCTAAAATATTTGGAATGTTTTAACAGTTTCAATTAATTAGACTCTGTATAATCAAGAGGGGAGTAATGCAAACAACAGACATGTGTAAATTTAAAACATAGATTGCCCCAAGCTTTCTTTGTGCCAGGAATTTTACTTTAAGATGGTCTATTTTGTCTGCAGAAAATATGAGTTACATGCAGAAAGTTTTCCAAGACAAGAGCAAAGAGTTTAGGGACTATTGAGTTTTTTAAGACTAGCAGATTTTTTTCCCCATCTAGTGCTACTCAAAGCCTTCAATATGCTAATTCAGATTCAATATGCTAATCACAACCAGGAGGGGGATATGGTATGATGATGTGTTTCCAAATTTACTACAGAATTCTTTTTTTCATGGGGTGTCTTCTGGAACTTAGCATTCCATATAACCTACTTAAGAAATGTTTCTATGTCTGTACTATGTCTCAGATGGAACCCATGGGAAAATTGCATGTTTCCGCCCCTAAGATCTCTTTGTTTCCCTTCATTGAATTCCACATCTTCTGCTTAGAAACTTGTGTCCCACATTTTCCTGCTACCAGCAAAGGAAACAACCATAATCTTCCCAGTTGAATTGGAGAGTCTCTAAAGTGTTCCCTAAGGAAATGTGATGCTATGGGAAGTACATGAACTTGAAATAACATTTAAATGCCTTAAATGGTGCTTGCCACATTGTAGATACACAGTATATGCCAATTTGTTCCCTTCTCCAATTATCTTTGAAACATGAAGATTTCTTGTTAAATTTGCTTCAGAGTAGATATTGAGTACAGGCCTACAATCTCACTAAATGCTATTTGTTATTTAGTGACTGTGATGTAGTGAGCGTGTGATATGGAGTCCACCTTAGACGAAAAACTGTTAACATAATTTAGTAATAAGACACTGTTATCTACAAGACAAAAATAATCAGTGGACCTATGTTAGCCAGTAAGAGCCATGGGATCTATCAGCCCTAGCTAAAGAGAGTGACTTACAAGAAAGACTTTGAAATAATAATAACATTTGATTTAGGTGTCAATCTCTTGCATTATATAATTATACAAAGTCAATTTGAAGCTAAGACATTTATGAGAAAATCATGTGATTTAAAACTTATGAGTGACTTACCTGATTTCATGCCAGAGTATTATGCCTCTAGCTTCTACTCACAATCTAAGCTAAGTCGTTTGGATGTGTGTGGCCTTTGAATTTGTTCCAAATTTTAAGATGCATGCCATTTAATTTTAGGATAGGACAGAAGTGGAAACTGTTGGGAGGGAAGGAAGTTACATTCATTTCCTATGTATGAGGAGTAGATGTGCTCTCTTGTTTAATCCTAACATCAATGGTATGGAGAGCTTATTAATATCTCACGTTTACAAATAAATTTGGGCTCACAGAGCAGAAGTAAAATGCCCAAGGTTGCATACTTATTAAGTCTGGACAGAGTCAGGATTGTGAACCCAGATTTACCGGGTTCCAAAGTTCACATCTTTTACATCACTAATGGTGTTGCAGAAACATTAAGATTTTGTTTAACAGGAAATTTTTCATAATATTTTAAAAATTTAATAGTAAGTTTTCAAGTGAATTTAAAACAAATCAGTTAGAAAAAAATGTAATTTTCCATGTGATCCTGAAGTAACACTATTGATACTAAACAAGAGATTCATGCATCCTTCTTACTTGTGATGGTTATTTTACGTGTCAACTTGACTGGGCCATTGGGTGTCCAAACATTTGATCAAACAGTATTCTGAGTGTGTCTGTGAACATGTTTCTGGATGTGAGTTAACCCTTGAATCAGTAGATTGAGTAAAGCAGATCGTTCTTCCTAATGTTGGTAGCCTTCACCCAATTAACCAAACACCTGACAGAACAAAAGCCTTAAGTAAGAAAAAATTCCTCCTGCCTCTGACCACTTTGAGCTGAGACATCTGTTTTTTGCTGCCTTTGAAATCAAACAAAAATATTGGCTCTTTTGAGTCTTGAGCCTGCCTTCTTTTTAACTGGAACATATACCATTGTCTCTTCCGGCTCTCAGGACTTTGGACTTAGACAGGAACTACAATATGAGCTTTCCTTGTCTCCAGCTTGCAAGCTGCAGATCTCAGAACTTCTCTGCCTCCATAATCACATGAGCCAATTCCTTGTCATACATCACTTCATATATATACACACACACACATATATGTGTATATATATGCACACACACACATAAAGTATATATACACACACGTCTGACTATATATATATATACACACAGACACATATATGTATATATCCTACAGGATCTGTTTCTTTGGAGAACTCTGGATAATCTGGAGAATACATTAAGTAAGGTAATTTCTGTGGGAAATATAAATAAAAAGTATGATTTATTGTTGCCAGCAGCTTAGTATTATCACTGTGTGACTATTTAAATTATTTCCATTATAATCTGTCTTACAGAGAAGTTTCATATTTTGTGATTTTTATTTGATTTCCTGTCAGGGAAAATGCTTGTTTCTGGGGTGTATCCAAGCCCTGTCACTTTTTCAGATATATAGGGGCACAGAGTTCACTAAAATTTTCTTTCCCTGAAAAGGCCCGTCTGTCCTGTACTGGGAACTTGAAGTATCTTTAGAGTAATGGTTCTAAACTTGGGAAATCTCAGTCCTTGTTGGCAGCTCTGGAACCTCTTACCATGAACACACACGCAGACACACACACACCACACATACACACACATATGGATGCACATGTGCACACTCACATAAGTTTGTATCAATTTTAGTTTTAAAACCCTTTTTCTGACATCCCTATCAAAGTCTCTAATGCTTTCTCCAGGAAACAACTGAAAAGAGTTACAGGAGTCAGCGAAAAGACGACTCAGAAATGAGTGCTTATGGATTACAAATTAGAAAACAAAAGAGAAAAGACTGAAGACCAAGGGAAGACCTGAGATCTGCTGGGCGGGCGAACATTTTCTGTTAGGCAATTATCATTTCATTCAACAAACTTACCAAACACTAAATATGTGTAAGACACTTTGGAATGCATGGAGATAAATCAAACATAAAATTTGCCCTCATGATTTTACAATCAACAAGGGAAAAGTTTGCTTGTACATATGAATCTAAAAACTGGTAGGTGTTATAATAGAGGTTTGAGTAAAATGATATAGGGCTGAGAGAGGATATTATCATCTGGGGTGATCCAGAAAGCCTTCCTGGAAATGGCAGCATTGGAAGATGATGTTGAAGGATGAGTAGACCTTGGCAACTGGAGGTGTGCATTATGCTCAGGCAGAAAGAATAGGATAAACAAAGTCATGGAGGAAAGAAATGTGGGGATACGTGTGACAGCATGGCTGGGCTAGAGATCAGGCATGGGGTCATTGTAGGTATTGTGGGAAGCTTTGGTAAAAGTAAGAAGGATTTTTACTTTTCATTAGTCTTCTTGAGCGTTTGAAAGATTTAGAGCAAAGTTACCTGAAGAGACATGTCCTTTTGAAAGAGTGATCTGACAGAGGTGTAGTCTAGATTGAAGCAATTACAGACTGGAATAGTGAAAAACCTGCAGGGAAGTTAACTTGATAACTCAAATGGAATAAAAGAGAAACAAAAGGAATTACAAAAGGCATTACAAAAGGCATTACAAAGGTTTGTTGTTTCCGTAATGCTCTTCTAAGGCTGTTTTGAAAAGAACTTGGACTAACATTTTGATGGCAAAACCACCGCTGAGGCATGTTTGCAACAGCATTGCCAGTTCATAGGGTGGATGGGGATTACTGGGACTTCTCAGCCACTAACGCCTGAAGGTGTGAAAACATCCAAGATGTCCAAGTAGAAAGAATGAAGTTTAGAGACATAAAACAAATGTGGACACAGAAACCCTGTCAATACTCTTTAACCAGAGAAGCTCTGGATCAGAGACTTGTAGTCTTGGGGTTAAAGGAAATAAGTATCAACTAACCATCAGAAGTGAGATATACACACTGTGTATTGTGTGGCCAGAGGTTTTAGATGATAGAATTGGGCTGCCTGTGTTCTTGTTGATTCCCTCACATTTTGAGAACGAACACACATTTTGGAAAAGCAATCCACAAACACTGCCCACAGTGACTTGACTTAGGTATCCTTCCCTCTGGCTGATGTGTGATTTCATTATATCACATATTTGATGTTTTCTGATTGATGGTGAGCAAAGTACAAGCTATTTGTAGCTTGTTATGTAAAACGCTTGCTAATGAAAAAGCACAGCAGATTTAAATTTACTTCATGTTCATTCTCACTTTTTTTTTTTTTTTTTTTTTGCCTTCACATAGCATTTCCCTGTCTTCTATAATTTTTTTTTTTTTTTTTTTTTTTTTTGAGATGGAGCCTCGCTCTGTCACCCAGGCTGGAGTGCAATGGCACGATCTCCACTCACTGCAACCTCCGCCTCCCGGGTTCACACCATTCTCCTGCCTCAGCCTCCCAAGTAGCTGGAACTACCGGCGTCCCCCATCATGCCTGGCTAATTTTTTTTTTTTTTTTTGATTTTTAGAAGAGACAGGGTTTCACCGTGTTAGCCAGGATGGTCTCGATCTCCTGACCTCATGATCCGCCCACCTCGGCCTCCCAAAGTGCTGGGATTACAGGCGTGAGCCACTGCGCCTGGCCTCTTTTATCATATTTTTGAATCTCAGAAAAATATTTTTCTCTGAATTTAAGAACCTATTTCCAGTGATCTGAAAGTTTTATTATAAGAAATAAAAAGGAGAGACAAAAATTATGTAGAAGATCCAAAAAGAATGTTTGTTTAGTGAATCAGAAATTAATTGAGGTAAATAGAAAGCATCTAAAATAAAATCAGCATTTTTATAGCATGTACAATGCTGTACCTATTTCTGACACTTTGAAAAATGGCTTTTAAAATTTGTTAATAGTGTTTCCAAATTGCTGAATTGATTGTAATTTAATAGGCAAATAAAAAATAACATTTTCTTTGCTCATTTTGCAATGCTTACTTGAAAAAGAAATGAAAAGTTATGCAGATTAAAACCTTCCCAGCATTAGGGGAATGGCCAAGAAAAGAACATATCATGTCTACTCTACCAGCCTGACTTGAAACAAAAAATTGGTTTACAATTTCTTTGAGTAAAAACTAAAGCATGTACTCTTTTATTTATATACAAATGCTAAGTTAAACATTTATATGTGAAGTTAGGAAATTATATAATTTTAGAGAAGAAAATATACTGTGTGATTGAATTAAAATGGGAATGCAATTCTAATATATTTCCTTTATTCTAGCTATAAGTTTTCCATATTTAAGCATGTCTGCAGTCAAGGTTTAAATATCAACAACTGTCTGAAAAGGTCAGGTACTGAGTTAATTTTTTACTTATCTATGGTGCTAAGGAACTAAAATTGGACAAATACATAAACTAGGCAAATAATGCAGATTCTTCATTTCAGTCAAGATTTTCAGCTCTCTCCTGCAAAATATTTCACCACAGCTAGTCAGTGGTAGCAAATTTAAGAGATGTCAGTTCGATTTTCTGCACATGTGCTTCTTCTCTGGTGAAGGTACCATTGATTTTGAAGCTTTTTATTCCTGAAATTGTTTGTCTTCACTCTGTTGATCCACCCAAGGATCAGCTTAGATAGGATTTCATCTTCAAGATCCAACTCAAAGGCTTACATAACCACTCATCTGTGACCATTAAGGACTTGGGCACTCGGCCAAGTCTTCCTCTTTGCCCCACTCACCTATACTTTTAGTGACCATGTGGATGAATCACTCTATAACCTTGCCAATGATTTTTGCTTGTACTCAGCTCCAGTCACCGAAAATCATACTGTAGATATTGCTCTTTCCAAGTCTCTTCCACTTTTCAAGAGACACTTATATTCTTAAACACCAACATTCTTCTTTCAGTCAATATCCTTGAACCCTTCCATTTATTTCATGTTCTTCCTCACACTGAACCTATTTTTTTACTTCATTGACACTTCCTGCCTTTTCACTCCTTCTTTTTCTCCCAATTAATCATTTTCTTACCAGTTTCACTTATTTAAATAAAAATACTTCATCATCCATAAACTTAGCATTTTATTTATTGCACTTTCAAATACCTTATTCCTTGTTCTTTCATTTGGTCATAGTATAACCCTGGTTCAACTTAACTTTCTACTTTTTCTACTTTTATACCTAGATAGATGACTCCTAGAAAACAAGTTATACAAGAAGGTGGGTTGATTTCATTAAAAATCTATGGGTTCCAACCTTAGACTGATACATAAACCTTCTTCATAACCGTGCCCCCAACCTGACTGGTTAGACCTGCAACAGCTATGCTTAGCCTCTGACTCTCTCCTTGAGCTTCTGTCCCACCACATCTCTTTTAATTTCAGCAGAACCTGTTGTTTCCAATTTCACATACGAAATAGTAGGCATCAATAAGACACTGAGAGTTTGGCATTCCACTGACAAATATATACCTCCTTTCTTCTGATCTACAGATCTATATATCAACCCATCTACTAGACAGCTCTTTTGGAATGTCCCAAAAGTACTTCTGTATTCAAAATAAAACATGCAACCATCTCTATATTGATTATTTTAATATTTCCTATAACCAGGTAACTAGCTACCTGATTGACTGGAGTAATGAAATACTGTTTCTTATAGGAAATCTAGTTTACTAGAAAACTAACTAGAGTCCACATTTCTCTCTAGTCTCTAAACTCTTTTCATACTTGTGTCAAAGTTCTTCAATTTACAGTGACTACCATTTGATCCAAGTTTAATCATTTATTGCCCCATGTTTTCAAAAGGCTTCAGATATTTAAATTCCAACTCTCCATTAAAGCACCCACCTCCTCAAATTTAGTAACAATGTCTAAAATTAATTTTATTTTCGGTAGAAACCGCTGTTTAGTAAGTGCTTAATAAGTGTTTTCTTATAAGAAATAAAAGATGTAGTCATGACTCAAAGAAGACAAACAATAAACTAGGATGAAGCTAATAAATCTGTTCCTTGAACCAAAAGTCTGCCATGGAGATAGCATTTTGTAGTATATGAACTAAAGTTCACTTATTCTTTTGTTAATTTTTGTTTATTAAATAAAACGAAACAACATAACTTCAGAGCTCAGTAAGTAAGATTTTTGGAGCTGTAAAGACAGACTCCAAAAGATTTTGGTTTACCAGAGTCCCCTCAGCAAGTGGTCATGACAAGCCAAGCCTCTTCCCTCTGGTCACATATTCTTTCCACAATAACATAAAACCAAGACAAAAGAATGTTGGTCTTGACTGCAATCTACATGGACAACAAGAGAAAGAGGGAGTCAATCAATTGTCAATTTCTTACATTTGGGGTTTTAAAAAAATGTGTGTACCATCTACTTTTCCCACTATGTTCAGGAGAGAAGTCCTGCTTCCTACATCCATTTTCTTCCTGACATTACTACAAAACTATTGTTTGATAATTTGGTAGTAAGAGGATGTAATCTACTGTGAAACACTTAAGCAGCAAAAATGTGGCTTCAATTTACCTTGATTGGGATGAGTATAAGGAAGATATTAGGAATATTTAATCCAACTATTAATGGGGTTGGATATAAATAACTGTCTCTCCTATAGTTTAAAAACTTGATATTCCTTATTATGCTCTCTTTTAGTTGTGGCAAAATCTTTATTAATTTAGATATTGTTCCAAAATATTTTTCCATTAGAAATTGTGCTGTTTTGTTGCACTAATTTTTGGCATTGTTTTTATTTCATAACAATTACACTTCAGCTTTTTTAGCTGCACTGATTCATTCCTTAAAGCACAAAAGTAGCATTTTCAAGATTTCTAGAGTAATGAGTAGAATTTTGAGACATGGTTTGAAAGAAATAATAAATTAAGATCTAAATAATTAAGGTCTAAAATAATTATGACAGCCATAGATTATGATTTATTACAACACCACAGTCGTCTTTACAAGATGCTTTATTATTTTATTGGTAATAAAAAATCTTAATGATTTACTCTAAATGTTACATATTTGTAGTAGCAGTAAGTGCTTCATCATAATCACTTCCGGATTATAGACTCTTTGAAGATAAGCGTTGCTTTACTTACATTTATATTTATTTTTAGTATAGTATCTACTCTTAATTCTGTACTCCTCAAATATTGAGTGTTTGCCTCTTAGATCACTTATTATAATTTTCCTTTATGATGGCTAATTGGTTAATGGTCAGTCCCTTCTAGATTATAAGCAGGAATTGGTCAGTCACTTCCAACTGGGCAGAAAGAGCTGAGCTGTGGAAGAAAACAACACAGCCATGAAGAAATTGTGTAACCAGAGTAGTGATGCACTTTGGAGAAAATGACCAATATCTAGATAGGACTTCTGTAAATGAGACCGTTTAGCATACTGTGCAAACTTCCTGGGTAACAGCTAAAGGAAAGACACATTTTGATTTGGAGCTTCTATAGTACAATTTATCTATGGGGCCCCAAGACTAACGAAGGCTGTGTATACTTTCCTGTTTACATGCCTATATTTCCTCTAGGCTGTAAGCTCCTTCTAGGTAGTAACTGTGTCTTTTCATCTACACATCCTCTGTACTTACTCCAAGTTTCTGACACCCCGTGCCTTTTCAAAAGTGTTATTTAGACTGAGTAAAATCTTAGAGTGCCTGGCCATTTAAATGGGATGTTTCTCCATAAAAGCTAGGTCATATATTCATAGCTATGCTGATATGAGCCTGTTCATGTATGAGCAAGTATAACAATCTGAAAACGTCTACTGAAATTCCAAAAATGTAGACAATCCTCTAAACTCACTAGAATCTGCAGTCCCTTGATTCTCCTACCTGCTCACTCTCCTTCACCCTCTTTATGGCCTTTGTCCCTCCTTTCCACTCTCAGATTCCATGGTCAATCATTATAATCACACCCTTTCAAACTGCTTGAATTCCATTGCCCCTCTTTATTTTACTTGCTTGACTAAACCACAAGTCTGGCTAAATTCATCTCCCTGCCCACTCCATGTCTCTGCCTATGCCATTAAATATAATTGGAGTAAAACACAGAATTGCTCAAATTAATTTATTTTAAAATTCCTACTTGTTCATTTAATGGGGTCATTCATGGTCCCAGGCATCCATATTCTACTTGCCCATGGCATTCACTTTCACCACTCTCCTTTTCTTCTTTCTTCTAAAACTTCAAAAAACTCTCCCCAATCCTTGCTCACAACTGAAGGCTATATTATCAACTCCCTGAAAAAATTAAAGCATTCAAGAAAGAGCTTTCACAAACTCCTACACATTTATCCTCATCTACCATCTGTGACCATTTACTCTTCCTCCTTTTACAATGGATAAACTATTAATTCCCCTTTCTACAACCCGGACTTTGCTCATTCCTTTATCACTTACTCAAAAATTTTCTTGTCTATCCTTTATTCTCTTATTTCCTTCTCAAAGATCATTCACATCAGCATGCAAATAAGCTGTTATTTTTCTCATTTAAAAAATAACCTCTTGATTCTACTTCCTCCAGCTATTCCCCATTTCTCTGCTCTATTTTACAAAGAAAACTTTTAGAGATATTAGTGTAAACTTGATGCCTCCAATTTCACTATTTCCCTAGTCTCCTCAACCACACCAATCAGGTTTTTGCCTTTAACACTCCACTGCAAATAATCTTGTCAATGTCCCAGGTGACCTCCATAATATGGGTGAACTCTTAGTTTCTGTTTTATTTGATTAATTAGCAGCATTAGATTTGAAACACATTTTTCACTTGTCTTCCAAGAACCCACATTTTCTTGGTTCTCCTCCTATGAAACTAGCTACTCCTTTTGTTCTCACCTTTTCTGGTTCTGCCTCATTTCCGACTCTTAACATTACTCTCAGTACCTTGGTGATCTTATCCAGTCTCGTGGCTTTAAATATGCTGCTGACACCCAAATTCATATCTACAGTCCCTGCCTCTCTCCTCTGAACACCAAATGCCTATGCTGATGCTCTTCAATTTATGATAGGGTTATGACCCCATAAGCCCATCATAATTTAAAATATTCTAAGTGAAAAATGCATTGAAAATATCTTAAGTTGTTACACCTAGCCCATGGAATGTCATAGCTTAGCTTAGCCTACCTTAAACATACTCCGAACACTTACATTTGCCTTCAGTTGGGAAAAAAAGTCTATTGAATTCAGCATCTATCTTATAATAAAGCATTGAATATCTCAAATAATTTATTGACTACTGTACTGAAAGTGAAAAAACAAAATGATTATATGAGTACTTGAAGTATGGTTCCTACTGAATGTATATCCATTTCACACTGTTGTTGAGTTGAAAAATTGTAAGTTGAACCATAAGTAAGTCAGGGACCATCTGTGTGCAATTCCTACTGACATCTAAATTTGTCTAATAAACATCCCAAAACAACCTGTCCAACATGATTTATGATTCTCTCTAACCGAAACGACACAACCTGCAGTATTTTCCATGTCATGCAACAGAGACCATTTTTTCCCAATTTCTCTGGTACAAGATGTTGAAATAATTCTAACTCTTCTCTTTTTGTCATATTGTGTTTCCAATTTGTCAGCAAATCCTGTCAACTATGCCTTCAAAACATGTCCAGAACATGACCACTTTTTGCTATATCCCCTTCTACTACTGTGGTCCAAACAGCCATAATAATGGATTACCTGGATTATGGAGATAGCCTCCTAACTGTTCTTTCTGCTGCCGCTCATTCCCTTCTTCAGAAAATTTTCAACACAGCAGCCAAAATTATTCTTTAAAATGTTGTGGCTTCCTATCTCCCAGAATGAAAGCCCCAGCCCTTATAATGGCATACAAGGCTCTATATCATCTACCCCATTTCTTACGCCCAATAGACCTCATATACTACCTTCTCTCGTATTCACATCACTCCAGCCACAGTAACCTCTGTGCTCTTCCTGGGGCACAACAGACTTTTCTGTCTCATGACCTACACTTTTGGAGTTCCTACTTCTAAGAATTTTCTTCTCCATGTATCTCTGCATGGCTTAGTCTTTCATTCCTTTCAGGTCTTCTTCTCATTGAGGTCTTACCTGGCTTCCTTAGATGAATGGCAATCTCCATTCTCTCTGCTCCTCTTCCCTCTACATTATTTATCACCAGCTAGTAAATATTCCACATAATTTTCTCATTCATTTTGTTTTTATCTCTTTTATCCTAAAATATAAGCTTCATGAGGGCAAGGGATTGATGTGTGTTTTGTCACTAAGCACCTTGAACAGTGACAGGTTTCCAGTAGGTGATTAACAAATATCTGTTGTATAAAAAATGAAAAAGATGGCAAGCAACAGCAATGACAAAGAGAGAAAAACTGACTGATTTTCTAAATACTAAAATATATAATAAAAGGGTGAAAAGGAAAAAAAAAGCAGATAATTAATTTTAACTAGCAGGAAGTTCATTTTGGTTGGAGAAGAAAGAAGCAATCAGTATATAATTTTGCCCCTGAAAGGAAAAGTTTCAGTAAATGTAAGGCTAGAACAGTCCCTACAGGGCAGATCCTCATCTCATTTACCACTCTTTATAACTGACTTAAAGAAAGCAAAGTCATTTTGTAGATCCTCAATAGATGTTTATTTAGTAGATCCTCAATAGACGTTCATAGACTGAGCAAAAAGTAATGACTTATCAGTGAAAGAGTTTATTTGTTATTACTTCCTGGACTCAGGGAGAAATATAGTGAGTAACTAAGATACATCTTTTATACACTAGCGAACATCTTTTTTTGTTTGTTTGTTTGTTTTTAGACAGAGTCTCACTCTGTTGCCCAGGCTGGAGTGCAGTGGCATCATCTGAGCTCACTGCAACCTCCGCCTCTGGGGTTCAAGTAATTCTCCTGTCTCAGCCTCCTGAGTAGCTGGGATTATAGGTATGCACCACCATGACCAGCTAATTTTTGTGTTTTTAGTAGAGACGGGATTTCACCACATTGGTCAGGCTGGTCTCAAACTCCTGACCTCATCTGCCTCGGCCTCCCAAAGTGTGGGATTACAGGCATAAGCCACTGCACCCAGCCTACACTGACAAACTTCTAAGCACAACTCTACATTCTTTGATTTTTAAATTTCCTTTTAAAAACAATCAAAACACAATCACAAATAGCAGATTTTAGGGTGGCCTCTTTCCTCCCATAATCCTACCCTCAGACTTCACAAGAGAAATATTTCTTTTCTTTTTTTCATATTTCAACTCTCAGCCTGGAACAAAGCTATGACAAAAACAAAAACATATTCTGAAAGCATCCATTATAAGGTTTATAAATATAAAATTTCAACAAAACTCAAATATTCACTGTAATATTTCACACTAGATCAATGGAAATGTTATCAAGGCCTCAATATCCTCCGATTACATAAAAGCAGAATGACTTCACAACTCATCTCAGTTCAGCAACTAATATGTATATATTAGTGAAAGATTTTCCCCTGGGTTTCCTCCTTTATGAACAAAAATTTCCCTTTAAGCATGATCTATTCGTGGAAGTATTGTAGCTTTAGCAATTTTCATGAGGCCTGTGTAAAAATGTTGTTATATGTGAATAAAAGGTGATATATTAGATATTGGGTATTTGGGGCATCGAGCAGACTGAATTTTATTTAAACAATTAAATTTTTATGTTTTATCCATAAATACTGATAGCATAAAAACTTAGCCTAAGTACTCTTGAAATGGTCGTGAGGTTTCACTTTTAATTGAATCCTATATAATATTTATTCTCTTGAGATCAATGCATTTTAACCCCGATATCATACTCTACATCTAGCAAGGGAGAATAAAGGTTTTTAGAGTTCTTCACAATAGAAACTTCAGTTCTTCAGTTCAATTTAATATAATATGTTCTATTTATATTCACTGAGCAATGATTATACGTTGAATATATTACCAGCCACCGATGGCATGGTCCCCAATGCTTTGGAACTTACAGTCTTTCTGGACCTATGTCTGCATGTATAAAAGAAAATCAGAATTCTGCCTCAGATCATGGTAAGTGAATGGCATGAAATTTGTCTCCTGCCAAAAGAAACTGTAAAACCGGACATAAATATATCAGACAACTGTTTTCTAGTATTAGGCACAGACAGCTCGGAACTGCAATCATTGAGGGGGAGAAAAGCACAAGATGATCACCGCTTTTGACTAGCTTCCTGTTTGGGGACATTTTTCAGACTACTTCTGAGGGAAGTGAAGCCCAAGGAGAGGTCAGTGGTCTCACTAAGCAAGGAGAGAAGTAGAAGAGTTTGGAACTACAAAAGCAGCAAGAAATTCTGGGATAGAGAACTGGAGATGAGGAAGATGTGCAGAAATGGAGCCCAAAAACTCTACTCAGGAGGTTCTTGTCTGAAAGATTGGCAGCAGATATGTAGTAAGAGATACCACAAGGCCTAACAGAGGGTGGAGGTTGTGGGGCTCAGAGCTGTCCCACAAGAGAGACGCAACAGGTCTTCCCATGCTGGGAGATGTTTGGCCACTATTCCACCCTCACTGTGTACTTCAGTCATTTAGTTGGGACTCCAGAAAGGACATGTCTATGGAACAAGAATCACGTTAAAGTAGGAATATGCCATAAGACTAAGGAAAAAATACAGCAGCTCTAAAACAACAACAACAACAACAACAAACCCAAGCCTGAAATAAACAAAAGGATGTACTATTAACAACCCAACAAAACAAAATTAAATACCTTTTTTATGTAAAAAATAGACAGCATAATGAAGACAAAATAATCACCATAAAGTCCAGCATAAGATTTGAAAAACTACTAAATTTGTGAGCAGCAGGAAAATGTGTACTAAAATTGAGAAAAATCCTGCCAATAGAAACAGAATTCCAAATGATTTGCAGTTTAGAATTAGCAGACAAGAACTTTAAAGGGCTATAAAAATGTACAAAGACACATCAAAAAATGTGGGCATAAAGAGTAAACAGATAAGAAATGTCTCCAGAGAAATGGAAACTCTAAAGTATTCAATTTATAGAATGTGTTGAGCATATATCTCTGATATGGTTTGTCTGTGTCCCCACCCAAATCTGCACTTCAATTGTATCTCCCAGAATTCCCACGAGTTGTGCGAAGGACCCAGCAGAAGGTAATTGGATCACAGGGGCTGATCTTTCGCATGCTATTCTGGTGATAGTAAATAAGTCTCATGAGATCTAATGGGTTTATCAGGGGTTTCCGCTTGCTTTTTCCTCATTTTTCTCTTGCCACCACCAAGTAAGAAGTGCCTTTTGCCTCTCACCATGATTCTGAGGCCTCCTCAGCCATGTGGAACTATAAGTCTAATTAAAACCCTTTTGTTCCCAGTTTCAGGTATGTCTTCATCAGCAGCAAGAAAACAAACTAATACAGTCTCAAATAAAAATTTATTGATTGGCTTAATAGCAGATTAGAGACTGTAATGAACAGGTCAATGAACTCGATGACAGATCAATAAAAAATTATCCAGTCTGAAAAACAGAAAAAAAAAAACCATAAAAATATTACTAGAGTCATAGGGACTTGTAGGAGCAATAGCAAGCAATCTGATCAATGTGCAACAGGAGGTCCATAAGAAAAGGATAAAGTTAATGAAGCAGAAAAAAAAAAAAGAACAACGACCATCTGTTTCTAAAATCTAGTGAAAACATTAAGTTATAGATCCAAAAAACATAGAAAACTTCACACAGGATAAACATAAGGCTAACTACACCTAGGTACAACATAAATTGCTGATAACCAAAGATAAAGAGAAAACATATATAAGTAGTCATTAAAAATATATATTGCATACAAAGATACAAGTAATGGCTGAATTATCATCAGGAAAATGCAGACCAATATAGTTAGATAGAAAGCATAAGTTCTAGTGTGTGACAGCATAGTAGAGAAATTATAGTTAACAATGATTTATTATATATTTCAAAATAACTGGAAGATAAAAATTATATGTTCTCAACAAAAAGAAAAGATAAATGTTGGAGGTGATGGATATCCCAATTACCCTGATTTAATCATTGCACGATATATACAGGTATTGGAATATCACATATACCCCAAAATATTTATAACATATATATCAATTAAAAAAATTTAAAAAATAAATTCAGAATCTAATTCAAAAATAGAAGAAAAGTGCAGGCCCGAAGAATATGAAATGATGTCTTCAAAGAGTTAAAAGGAAAGAGAAAGCATTTTCCAAAATTTTATGCACGGTGAAAAATATCCTTCACAATGAAGGTAAATTGAAGACATTTGCAGATTAGTGAAAACAGGAAATCCATCTCCAGCACACCTGCACAACAAGAAATGCTAAGGCTAATGAAAATGATTCCATGTGGAACCATGAATCAACAAGAAGAAATGAAAAGCACCAAAAATGGTAAATACATGGATTAATATAAATGATTGTCTCTTTCCTCTTAATTTCTTTAAAAGATTACTAACTGCTTAAAATAAAAATGAAATCTTTTATTTGGCCAGATTTATAATGTATGAAGTAGTAAAACAGATGGTAACAATTGCATTAGAAACCGTGGAGTAAATAGAATTGCACCCTGGTAAGAGTCTCACATATTACACCAGGTGGGACAATAGTAGTTCTAGGAACACAGTAATGAATTAAGAATGCATGGCTCCTAGTGAAATGACTAAAAATCAATAATACAAGTGCTTCAGTAAGGATCACATCTCAGACCTAACAAAACCACTTCAAGATTGTCTTGAAGATACACTCTGGCAGGTTAAGTGAGATGGCTTCACTGAATGATCAAGTTGAAACAAGTGCCATCATTGTAGTACTCTTTCAAGAAATAGTTGATGTGGGTTTCTGGTCCCAAATTGTGTGGCCTACTCCCATTTAAAAAAAAAAGTTGCAGCATTCTTAATTATCTCCACTAACTGCCCTTCTAATTGCTTCCTGAGAGTGAAAACCATGTCCAAAACAACTTAGAATGAGAGCCAAAGGAGCCTTTTCTTTGGAGAAAAAAAAAATTGACAAACTATTTGTTTAATCTTTATACCAAGGTCTCAGAGAAGAAGACTAAAACAATGACTTCATGTAGATTGAGTAATAGACTGAACAGTATGTTGTAGGTGGCTATATAGATTTAACGATATTTTTAGAGGAATTAGGGGAATGGTGAGCATTTCTCCTTCAATAATGTTTTTTTCCTAAAAGCTTGAAATATTGCATATTTTGATTGCATAATGGTTATATTCTTTAGTTTTTTTATTTTTATTTTTATGTATTTAATTTTTTTAAGTCAGAATCTTGCTCTGTCATCCAGGTTGGAGTACAGCGGCACAATCTCAGCCCACTGCAACCTCTGCCTCCAGGGTTCAAGCAATTCTCCTGCCTCAGCCTCCCAAGTAGCTGGAATTACAGGCACATGCCACCATGCCTGACTAATTTTTTGTATTTTTAGTAAAGACAAGGATTGACCATGCTAGCCAGGATGGTCTTGATCCTCTGACCTCGTGATCTGCCTGCCTCAGCCTCTCAAAGTGCTGTGATTACAGGCGTGAGCCACCACGCCTGGCCCTACTGTTTAGCTATTTTTAATAACAGCAAGATTCGCCTTCTGAAGTGTTGTGCTTATTGACATAATTCAAGCCTGGGGACTTGTAACATCAAAAGAAGTTCTGATATTTCTATTTAATTCTGGCCTTTTATTCACATTCTTTCATGTTTCCAGCTAGTCTCTCGTTTTTGCAGTGGTAATGAGAGAGATGAGTTAGAATAAGTCTGTTAGTCAGACAAATAAGTTGGCATTTGCCTTTGAGAGCACTTTGAATTTTCCTTTGTGCTGAGGTAAATCAGAAGCCTGGTAAGCCATGAAATGTTTTTCAGTTCAATATATATAACAATATATATAACAACATACATTGTGTTAGGCAAGAAGCCCTCACTTTAGAGAACTATATCTTTCTGCAGTCCAATAAACCCTCGAATGCATTTGTCACCTGTGTGAGTCCATTTTGCATTGCTATAAAGGAATGCCCGAGACTGGTTAATTTATAAAGAAATGAAATTTATTTGGCTTGCAGTTCTGCAGGCTGTACAAGCACAGCAGCAACATCTGCTCAGCTTTTGGTGACACCTCAGGAAGCTTACAGTCATTGTAGAAGGTGAAGAGGGAGCAGGCATGTCACATGTTGAGAAAGGAAGTAAGAGAGAGAGGAGGAGGTGCCAGGCTGCTTTAAACAAATAGCTCTTTCATAAATTAACAGAGCGAGAGCTCACTCATTGCCATTGGGAAGACACCAAGCCATTCATGAGGAATCTGCCCCCATGACCTAAACATGTCCCACTCACCTGCACCTCCAACACTGGGCATCACATTTCAACATGAGATTTGGAGGGAACAAAACATCCAAATTATATCATTACCCAAGGCATTGAACAGGAATTCTTCAGAACAATAATTTTCCAGGAACTTTCCCACTGATAAAATAAAAAACTTCGCATGTTGTAGAAACAATAGACTTGAGAGACTCATTTATGTTCCTCAAGAAAGAACAAGTAAAACCCCATTTCCCAGACCAAGGCATTTGAAGCTACTCCATTGTGCAAAACCACACCAAAAAGATTCATTTACTATTTTGCCCATCCAGTATGCAGACATTGCATGTTGCATAGACTCTGACCTCAAGGATCTCACCATCACTGTAAGAGATGCGCACATGAACAGATACTTACAATGCAATGTGAAAAGTCAATCATCATTACAATCACCTGTGTACTAAAGAATGTAGCCTTGCCTAAGGAAAGAGAGAGCTGGCTTTTGCCCTTGGCTTCTGGAGGCAGTCTGTAAACTCTTAGAATGCCGTGCCTGATAGGGATATCTTTGTTTGCCTGCTGGCCTTGCATAAGACAGATAAATAACAATGTGATTTAGAGAGGGGGTTTTGGGTCACATAGTGTAAGCTAGATCTCTTGAGGGGGTGGAAATGGAGATCTAACATGTGGGCAATCAATTGTGCTTACATGATGGAGCTCCAACGAAAACTCTGAACACCAAGACCCCCATGAACTTCCTGGCTGGCAATACTCAGCATATTACCAGACATCAATCCTAGGAAAGTAATGCTGTTCATGACTCAATACGTGAAGGACAACTAGAAGCTCTGAGTTTGGCACTTTCCTAGACTTTGCCCTGGGTACTTCTTTTCTTGGCTAATTTTAATCTGTATTCTTTTCCTAGAATACAAACTAGAGTAACAAACAATGACTGATTACAACAACTTTTGGTAAGTTCTATGCATACTTCTAGTGAATTATCGAAACTGAGTGTGTTTGGGGGAACTTCTTAAACTTGCATTTGGTTTCAGAAGTGAGAATGGTCTTGTGGACTGTGCTTCCTCACACATCACATCCCCTGTATCTTCAATTTCTTCTAAGATCTTCACGTGGCTCTGACTTAATCCTGGCTTTTTCCTAAAAACACTTCTTCCCTGGGAGCCCTCTCAAATAGTGACTCTTTCTTTCCCACATTCCTCAGGCCTCTGGATGCGGAGGTGGGATAGGTGTTCTCCATTTTCCTCATTTCCATTCTGGACCATTCTCTTAGCTGTTTTAAGAAAGTCTTCCATTTCTAATATCATGCTATCACTTTCCACCACCCACTACCTTTCTTTGTGGCAATCATCTGCCTCCCCAGGCTTTAGATTACCTTCACTCCTCAAAGTTACCACCTGGCCTGGTAACTAATTACCATACCTGTCTCATGGATATGTAACTTTTGTTAGAAGTGCCATCCTGAAAAAAAATCCCAGACCTCAATCTGCACCAATCTAGACCCCTGTCCAATCCAGGATTCCTCTATCCTGAGTTGATCCTTTTATAGCCTTAAAGCCTATTTCCTCTAATAATATTTTTATGGAATTCTTTAAGGTTGCTTGACCGCATAACACACCAAAGTTTCGGTTTTATATAACCCTGCATTATTTTTGGCTTCTTAATCAGTTTGTGGGACGTATCCAGGGTCATAGGACCTCTCCTGGGAAAAGTTTTATGATCCATTCATTTTGATGGTTATATTTTACATAGTTTCAAATTAAACCTTGCTATGTGCACAGAGAGGTGCTTGTTGCTTGGAATTCAAAAACAAAAATACATCATTCCTATCCTCAGTTATATCTCTGTCCAATAGGGAGATGGAGCAGAAACTTAAGTATGTGTTGGAGCACAATATGATACAAACTAGACCAAAGCTATGAGGGCACAAAGGACGAAGTATGATGGAACCTTTCATTGATGTCTGGCAGTGGAACAGACAAAATCCTGCAAGAAGTCACTACGAAAAATGGAGGAAAGATAAGTGTGTGACCTTCAGCTTTAAGAGAATATTTAGTCCCACTAATTCGAGCACAGCCAGAGGAGAGGAACCTGAAAGTGGAGGAAATAAAATGAAACCATGGTAGCCAAAGGAAATGGAGCCTTAAGTCTGAGAAGAAGACATGGATGGACATGATAGCTGGATTCAAGTGTGAGAACTGGTACCATTCAGGAAGACAAATGTAGTTCTTAGTAGCCCAAGATTGCAACACTCAGAAGTTATCAAAAGTACTGGATTTCAAGTCAGCTGGAGAATTTTCCTCTCAAGTAGAGTGCCTAAAATGCAATGTCTGCTTCAGGAGGTAATGAGTCCTTTGTCACTAGAGAGGCTCAGGGAGAGTTTGGACACATATTTCCAGGGATGTTGTAGAGAAGATCAAATAACCATTTGGTGACTGGACTACATGGTTTAAAACAGCTCTCTTTCTGAGGTTCTATACTTCTATGCCTCTCCTGGCTCCTTGTCATCTGGCAAAGCCCAGAAAATAAATGAGCGTGAGAAATACTGCCTTTCCAGAGGTGACACACTTGGTTTGTTTGGCCTTTCCTGTTTATCTTTCTTCTGTGACATTTCTTCTCTAATCTACACAGAGCATATGCAATCAGTGAATTTAAGATGTAGTGTTATTTTAGTACAGTGGAAGAAAATGTCAGCATAAGTAAGATAGAGTAGGTAGATTTTAAGCTCATAGTCTAACATTATTTAATTAGCATGGCAGGAATTTAAAGAATTAAACAGCTTCTTGCAGGCTTTCCCTTTTCACCCTCCCCTATTCACCTGGTAACTTTTCTGTATTGCCAGTTCTGAGTGTGGACAACAGAATACTCTCTTGCTAGTCTAAGGAGAAAGTGGATTTTTAAAAAATGGCATAAGCAGGTATTTTATATAAAATAGAGAAAAATACAAGTTTTTTTTAAAAACAAACCAAAAAACCTCACTCTCATCACAAGGATGCAATATGTTTGCAGAATATTCTTACTTGTATTAGTTTCCTATGACTGCTATAAAAAAATTACCACAAGCAACACGGTTAAAAACCACAGAAATTTATTCATTCACAGTTCTGGAAGCCAAAAGTCTTAACTCAAGGTGTTTCAGGGCCATTCTCTTTCTGAAGGCTTCTTTGTCTCTTCCAGCCTCTGCTGGGTGGCTCCTGGTAGCCCTTGATTTGTGACAATGTAATTCCAATCTCTGCCCCTATCGTCACGTGGTCTTCTGGGCTGCATGTCTCCCTGTGTCCTCTCCTTTTCCTCTAAGGATACTAGTCATTGGACTTAGAGTCCTCCCTAAATTCTGGAGGATTTCGTCTTGTGGTTCTTAGCTAATTAAATCTGCAAAGACCATATTTTCAATAAGGTCACATTCTGAGGTTCTGGATATACATGAATTTCTGGGGGACACTGTTCATCCCATTTCCCTTGCCATAACTGAAATGTGGCTCCATGCTGAGGACCCTGCATCTCTTTCAAGCACATGTTATTCTTTCATGGCTCCTCCCGCTGCTACTCTTACCTCTTTATTCCTCCATCTTTATGGGAAAACATATCCTCTTTTAAGATTTTTTGTTGTGGATATCTCATCTTCTCCTCTTCCTCATTTGATAAAAGACAAACTTTTCCAGACCAGATTTAAAACACCAGTGACAACATTAGCTACATATTATTTATGAGAGTGCGGTGGTTTCATACTGTGTCAATTTAATAAGCCGGGACACCTTCTGTATGTTCTCAGGCTAACGTGTGTGGAAGTGAAGTAGCAGCCATTATTTTCTGAAGGTTCTGGAGGCTAGACACAGGGAGAGATGAGGCAACAGCTGTCCCTGCACTTTTCTGCCAGCTCTCCTTACATTTCTACTCTGGCAGCTGGATAGGCTATTTCAGGAGTTCTGCTTTTTAACTTTTCTCTGAACCTCCAACTTCCTCTTTCAGACCTGGATATTCTCAGCTTCTCCCACAATTCCGTAAGGTATTATTCCTGCAATAAACTTTTTGTCCATTATATTTATAGAGATTCTATTTCTCTAACTAAACCCTGACTAGTAGAAATAGACAACATTTCCCACTAGAATGTAAATTCCATAAGGCAGATTTTTTTTGGTCTTTTTCATTCACTGCTTTGATCCTAGAACACTATCTGATACATACAAAATAATCAATATTATTTGAATAAATTAATAGTTAATAAGAAGCAGATTTGAGAAGAAGATGATGATGCCATTTTCAAAACGTCGAATTAGGATTAATTTACATCATCTAAGTGTAGGCATCCTGTATGCAGCTGGTACTCAAGAGAGGCCTGTTGTATAGGTACAGGAACATGGGTCATCAGCCAAAAGGTAGACTTGCACCTGCAATAATGCATGAGATTTCACTTGGAGAGGGGCCAAAGTGAGGGTTGACCTCTGGGGCATCAACACTTAGAGGTAAGAGGAAAATTAGGTAAGAGAATGTCAAGGAAACAATAGTAGATATGATCATTAAGAAGGAGAGAGAGAGTGTATCGATATTTAAAATGATAATTAAAAGTAGATAATATAAATTCTGAAATGCTTTCACTGTATTTGGCAACAAAGGGAAGACAATGACCTTAGCAAGAGGAGTTTTATGATTAAAAAGTGAGACAGTAAGTGTTGACTGACCTTTCCAGACAATTGGCCCTGAATGGAAAGAAGAAATGGAAAGAATGGAAATAAGGTGGTAAATAAAGAACACATAGGATCAATAAAGTGCTTTTTTAAAAAAGAGAAAAGGAAAACATTGAAAAAGTCATACATACACACACACACACTTATGTATGTTAGTAGGTAATTGTACATTACACCTAATGGAACCTAGACAAATGAACTGAAATCTATCATTTACTAGCTGTGAGATCTTGGTCAAGTTAACAACAACAAATCTTTCTATAATTATTTCTTTGTCTGCCAAATGGGTATAGTAGTGGTTCTGCATAATATTCTTTTAAAAAGTAAAGAAGATGATATGTAAAGTTCTTACTATTGTGCCAAATAGATAAGATCAATAACTGATAACTCATGAGACACTTGCTGTTGCTAAAAAGAGAGAATGAGTGGAAAGGGAAAGTCAGGCCATCGCAGCAGCTCATGCCTGTAATCCTAGCACTTTGGGAGGCTGAGGTACGCAGATGACTTGAGGTCAGGAGTTTGAGACCAGCCTGGCTAACATGGTGAAACTCTGTCTCTACTAAAAATTAAAAAAAGATAGCTGGGCGTGGTGGCACGCACCTGTAATCCCAGCTACTTGGGAGGCTGAGGCAGGAGAATTGCTTGTACCCAGGAGGCAGAGTTTACAGTGAGCCAAGATGGTGCCACTGCACTCCAGCCTGAGTGACAGAGTGAGACTCTATCTTAAAAAAAGAAAAAAAGGAAATAGAAAAAAGGAAAGGGAAAGTCAATTGCAGAGGAGGTAAACGGAAGGGCCTCTGGGAAGAAAGGTCCCTGAGAAGTTTGGAAGTTAAGAGATTCAAGGCAAAATGTGGGGCAATTCACCTTAGAAAGGAATAGTTTTCTATCTAGATGAGAGGGAAGATGGGAAAGAGAGTTAGGATCCTAAAAGTTTTAAGGAGTACAGGGAATCAAAATGAGGGAATTTCTGCCTCATCAATGAACTCTATTTTTTGTGAAGCAAGATCAGAGGGCTGACCACTGTGAGTTAAGGAAAGAACCAGAATGAAGTAGGGTACTTGAAAAGAGTAGCGCTCATTTGAAGTAGCAGTTGTGGGGAATAAAGAGAACTGTGTAGGGACAGATCAAATGCTGGTCAAGCAAGGTCAATGACCCAATTTGACATAAGGAACAATGATTTGCAGAAGTAGCAATCCCATGTAGCTGTGGACTTTCTCTAGCTGCCATTCAGTGGCTTGGGTTTACAAATGGAGACTGTGGTGGTGCATTGGTTAGTTATGGGGATTTTGCTGGACAAGGAAGTGAGGAAGCTAAGGGCACTAGGAAGAAAGTATCTGACGCCATGAATCCTAGGCATAGCCAGTAGAGGGAATGGTGAAGTCATGAAGGGGCTGAGGTTTGAGAGTCCTGGGGCTGGAAGAACAAGTGTGGTAGAATATGGAACTGATGCTTGCGTTGAAGGCAAGAATTTTCTGAAGTTAGGGAGAAATTCTCCCTGGTGCTCCCTTTTCTCCAGAGTTGTTTTCTCCAATCTTCAAAGGTATTTCTTACCCAGCACCAAAACGTCTGGAGAGTCTCCTGGGCATTGGTTATTTGTCTGCATTTATTACAGCTGTATAATCTATGTGACAGCTGTCATGGGCCACCTCTGTGCTGGTTTCCACCAAGAGACTGGGTACTCTCAGCCTAAAATCAAGGCTCCCTGGCCATTAATGTTAATACTCTTCTATATTCTAAGAGTTCTGGCAGGGAAAAATCCACAGATGTCCTCTCTCATTGAGACCCCCAATTTGTCCTTTGCCCCAATCCCATAATAGCTCCAGGGATTTCTTTTCATTCTGAGTTAAATATTTCTTCTCAAACTATACTCTCTCAGTGAGCTTAGGCTTATAAACCAAAAATAAAATTCTAAGGTCCCCCAATCATCTAAATGGACCCCTTCTCTCAGCCAATGGCATTCCAAAGTTAACCTGAAAAACTAGTTCAGGACATGATGAGAAGTGGAGAGTTGAACAAGTCTCATTATATCTTTCTCCCTTTTGTAATTCTGGAAAAACCAACCAGCATTAACATAAATACAGATCTTAAGTCTGATAAGAAACATTTACAATCCATTCTCTCAGAAGCCTGCTACCTGGGGGTTTCATCTACATAATAAAACCTTGGTATCTACAGCCCTTTATTGTAACTCAGACATTCCTTTCTATTGATAACAGCTCTTTCAACCAACTGACAATCAGAAAATTTTTAAATCTACCTATAACCTGCAAGCCCTCTGCTTCAAGTTGTCCCACTCTTCCAGATCGAACCAATGTAAATCTTACATGTATTCACTGATGTATTATGTTTTCCTAAAATGTATAAAAGAAAGCTGTACCCTGACTACCACCTTGGGCACATGTTGCCAGGACCTCCTGAGGCTGTCATGGGCAAAATAAACTTTCTAAGTTGACTGAGATCTGGCTCAGATACTTTTGGGTTCACAGCCCATACACACACACACACACACAAAAGCCAGGAAGTCAGCTGCACACCTCACAGAGGCAAGGAATCCTCTGTTGTCTACATCAACTAGGGAGGAAGAAAGGGGAAAATAAAAGAAGGAAACATTAGTTTGAATCTCAAAAGAAAATATCCTTACACAATATGTTAAAGGATACTATACCATATGGGGAAAAGATGTAAGTATATGATCTAAGAGGATGAAAAAATTCATTTATTGGCAGAAAGGAAACATCATTTGTATGTAGAAAATCACCTCTCAAAATAGTAAGTTGCTGAAAGGGGAGTGATTGTGCTAGAATGAGCACCAATGAGCCTTTTATCCAATTTCTCAGTTTTAGGGGAAAAGACTACAAAACTACAGGTGTTTTGCTGATAGTAGAAGAACCTTCACTTGTTAACATGTTAATCAAACTTTGATTAACATGTTTGAAAAACACATCACATGTCAAATCCTATCACAGGATGCTTTCTAGAGATTATTTTAAATTTTATTGGAATTTTGATGACATCAAGATGTTATTGCTTGGACCACACTGGTGGTGGTTATCTAAAGATTTCTGCAAAAGTGTCATGCCTTCTCAAATAAGGCAAGTCATCTCAAAAATATCCCTTATATATATTTTTCATTTCTTTCATCATGTTACAGAGAATTTCAGTGGTATTCTAAGACTCAAAGCCTCCCCACGGAACCAAATCTAGTTTTTGTGCATCAGTGGAAACCAGAAATTACTAACAGTGTACACAGTGGCAATGGCCAGAGATTACTCTTTCATCTGGTTCAACCCCTAGAGATACAAGGTCTCATCCCGTTCAGACCCAAATCCCCCTCCTTCCCCAAACACACAGCCTCCACATGCATTCTCTGACAAGATTGAGTAATATTTCATCAGTTCTCCCTAGCCACTCAGTTCAGGTTTTAATATAGCTGGAATATCTTGGGTAGCTTTATCAAGATGTAAACCTTATAATCAAGGCTTAGTTCAAAATTTAAGTTGTTCCAGCTGTCAACTGAAATACAACTGTATAAAATCTGAAACTTTCCCTATCAAAGTTCTCAACGTTAAAATCTCCCCCTGGTGGATTTTCAGAGCATGTGTTTTCACAAGTAAAACTGAATAGAATTTTCCAAAAAAAAAAAAAAAGTCCAAAATTTCATATATGTGAGAAAAATAAGACCTATTAATCTCAAAGTTCAGAGGGAAAAAAATGCAATTATTTAAAAGCTTGCCATCAAAACAAATTCTAAAACTAAAATGGAAAGTTTTGAATTACTCTAGTCTTATGTGCAAGTGTGAATATTGAGTTTTACAAGTTTTTCTTGTATGTCATTATCCTCTATTAAGTTAAGGCATTTTAATGGACTAAACATGCTAATTTCCTACTTAATTGCTTAGCGAAGAGAGGCATAATGTTTCAATTAGGAAAGAATGTTCCCCCACATGAGTGAATCTGCCATCTGTGTATTCTCATCTCTGTTAAAACTGTCAGTCAAATCAACAAAAGTCCAAGCGCAAAGCCCCTAAACCAGTTGAAATGTGCACACACTTGCTCTAGGGAAGGGGAAGTTTTTTTTTAATTGATTTTGTTTCAGCAGCAATCCCTCTTCCTTTCCTGGGAATACATTTTGGCTGGGATTTTGTGGCATCAATACAAATCACTTCAAAGCAGCTATCGCTCCTTATCCTCTACCTAGTGACTCTGCTGACCCACCACTTGGATACCCATTTTCCTGAGGTAGGGCAAAGGTGAGGCAGGACAAGATCACAGCAATGGAGTAGGAAAAAAACTACAGAGAAATATTCACGCAGAAGACAGCACAAAGCTGTCTGCAGTACTGATCGTTACATGTTTTGAACTGGGAAATGGTGGTCAGTTGTTAACAGAAAATGCATTTTCTTTGGTACCAAAATACCAATGGCTCATCAATCTTAATATTTTTATAATAACATTTTTTTAACGTTACATTTTTTTCAAAACATGTCACTCCAAATTTCTAATGAGGGCTAGTTACTTTTATATAATTAGGCAACCTGAATAGAGGAGAAGACTGAGGCAATTTTTGGATTCATTGAGGAGTTCATAAAACACAAAAATGGCTTAAATTTGCTATTTATGTAATTTCGTGGTCTCAAAACCACCCTTTAATTTAATTTAATTTAATTTAATTTAATTTAATTTAATTTAATTTAAACCACCCTTACTAAACTGAGTTTAGTAAGAGATAAGACCACAGCAGTGTGGCATGATGTTTAAGAGCACAGGCCTTAGGGTAGATTGCTAGAGTGAAATTCGAGCTCTGACTGTTTTTAGCTGTGTGACTTTGAGCCCGTAATTTAACCTCTCTGTGCCTTGGTTTCTTCATCTGCAAAATGAGAGTAGTAAATAGTAACCTCCTCATAGTGTAGCTGGAAGGGTTAAATATGCTGAAACCGTAAATGGAAAGTACTTAGTACACACAGATCCCACAGCTTTTTTTGTTCACTTTCAGACATTAAGAGTCTCATTTTCAGACATTATTTTAAAAATCCTTTTTAAATTGAAACTTTCATTTCTCATTGAACTTCAATCTCTTTGTCCCTGTACCAGCTCCAGCACGACCTATGCTTGGATCCTGCAGTAGGGAAGAGGGAAGTGGTTGATTCTTTATCATGTCTTTGCGGTATTTTTTCACTCCAACTCCCTCACTCCTTTCTCTGTCTTTGGTTCCTGCAGGGGAGAGGGAAAATCATTTGGTGACAGCCAAGTTCTTCCTTGAGTGGTGCAGTTATGATTGTTCATTGTGCCGTCCGTGAGTGCTTCTTTCTCTTTTCAAATTCTTCAGTGGGTTCTTCAGCATCGCCCACCCTGTTGCTGGAGACCAGCCACTGTGCCCTTGGGTGGCGTGCCCAATATCCTTAGCCAGCTGGCTGCATTCCCCACTCAGCTACTGCTTGTTGTGCTTCACAAACTTCCCGCTGAGCATCCTCTCATCCTGGGGTGAAGCAGGGCCCATCACTGGGCTGCCATCTGCCTGCCTGCCATACTGTCCATGCCAGTGCCTGAGAAACACCACCTCTGCTGCACTTTCAGTGGGAACCAGCTTTTTCCACCCTCATCTGTAGCCTTTTCTCTCCACTCTACCACCTGAAGCAATTCCCACTGGGCTGCTTGCTCACCTTTAAGGTTTCCAGGTAAGAATCAGGCATCAGCCTCTGTGTCTTGTCAAATGTTCAGGGGTACTACCAAGCTCTTTAAGTGGTCTTACAGAAGCCTCTGCAGTTTACTAATGCAGTAAGCACCCACTTTCCATCTCCTGTGGGAAGAAAAATGCACAGCACTCTGAGAACTGTCTCTAAGGAATTAATCACTATCAATCTTCCTTTCTACTCTCATATATGGAGGTAGGCAATGGGCTAAGGGGGTGGACTGAGGGGTGGACTAAGGGGGTGTATCTCTTTAGAAAGTGGATACATTTCCCAGTTGCAGTCATCAGGATTAGAGCCTGGGACCTCATTGGAAATTGAGACAAAAAACAAAAGTCAGGTCAAACTTAGACTGTGCATATGTAACATGCAAATATTTGTGTTATTTAAGTCAATGAGTTCAGTGATTAGTATGAATCCTTACCATGTGGTAGACTAGATTGACTTCAGTATGATGTAGATAGACGTGATTAATAGCTTAGAGTTATTTTAGCTGAGGGCGTGTCATGTACCAAAAACTGGTGAATGGAACAGAGTTCACAGTGTTGGAATTATGGGACTCACCTGCATAGGCAGGAGGAAAAAGAAAGGGTATCATGCACATGGAAACTCAGTATGTTTTAGACTGAATAAGTGAATGTCAGACCTACTGTATTAAGCTCTTAAGCAAGAGACAATAATGGATTTTTCAAGTCTTGGGGCTAATTCAAAAACAGTGTTTACATTGCAACCTATACCTCAGAAATTATTTTATATTAGCTAAATATGTACATAGTGCTTACTATATGCCAGACGCTGTTTTAAACACTTTTAATGTATTTAATCCTTTTAACAATTCTACAAGATAGATGCACTATTACTTCCTTTTACAAATGAGGAAAATGAAGCACAGAGGGATCAAACAACCAGCACAAGGTTAAAGTCATGGAAAATATGAGATTTAAGTCCTGATGTTTGGTACCAGACTACACTTTGCTTTCACAAACATTATCTTGTGATTTATATCACAAATAAATCACATTATATAGCAATTATAAACTAATTCCAAAAGGTAGGCATATTGGACTCAAGCATACTCAATGAATCACTTAGCTATGGGATGATAGGGGCTGCCTAGAAAATAATAGACTGCTGTAGCTTCTGTTTCAGTTCCTTCTACCACCTTCTGATGGGTATGTTTTGTTTGCTATTTAATTTACATCACAACATGTTAATTTCAAGAATAAATTTATTAGTGTTTTTCTAAAAGTAAAAATAATTGAGCAGAAAATAAATCAGCAAATGTTACACTAAATAGAACAGACACTTACGGCCTGAAGTCTTTTCATTCTTAAGGTATAAAAAGCTTTTATTGCTTTTATCTTACTTAAAAAGCAATGCATGCTTATGACTGAAAAATTAGAACATCTCTGCAAAAGGGAGAAGAAAGTATTCATAACCCAACTACCTGATGATAACCACTGTTAATATCTTAGTAACTGTCCTTTCAAGCCTATGCATATATATGTTCATTTAATGTGTGTGTATGTATTTGCATCGTTATTTATATAAAATTTTTATTTTTACTGGGGGAAGAGCAAAATTTTATTTTGGAATGAGAAAGGCCAAGGGGATAGTCAGAAAAGAATAAAGTCAGTGGTGTGGCATCCTCTCTCCATCTACTCAATGGCTTGGGTTAAACATCTGTGCTTCAAGTTCTTCCAAAGGCCCAATTGTTTTGTTTGGTTTGCACGTTTGCTTACCTTGAGAGTTATCAATCAAGCTCAGAATCCGTTAAATAAAATATAGCCTATCATCTATCTTCATTATGACCTGGAAGGACAGAGTCCAATTTAGACTGCTAGCCCTCTTCACAAGCTCTACCCTGGAACTTGCCCCCACCGGCAGCCTGTCCTACTTCAATTTCCATTCCTGGCTTTGTCCTGCCCATGAATAGGCTCATGTACATTAGGATAGATACCTGAACCCCTGTGGCCAAACTCATTCCTTATCTGCCACATCCTGTTCTAGTCACCTCTGAGCCTTTTCTTGGCCGTGTATTTGGCTCACACTTGCCCTGGAAGTGGATTTGGAGCCCCTGGGCAGGGAGTCATGGAGTCTAGAAGATTGTGATCTAGCATATGGTCTAGATGTGGTTTGCAGGCTCAGGTTGGGCACTTGTTGGCTATGGGAACTCCTTCCCTTGCCGGGAAGGATGTGGCTAGAAGTGGGAAAGAACAGGATCTTCATGTATTCTCTATATGAGGTGCTGATCAAAATAAGTAATTTATTATTTACACCTAGAGATGTTCTCTAAATTATAACTGTAGAAAGTAAGTTAAAAATGGAATGTGTAGCTTTAGTATGCCAACACCTACATCTGCAGGATCCCCATGGTTTATGTGCACTGTTACCTTTGACTGGAACAACCTTCATCAGACATGTGCCCTTTTACTTTCAACTTATTCAGAGCTGCTCAAACATCTTCTTTCCTTCCCATCTAATCTATGCCAAGTACACCCACCCCTCCAGCACTCTGTAGCCTCTCACTCCTACTTATCTTCTTAGAACTTATCACTAAATGAAATTACAGTACCTGTACTTGTTAACTGTCTTTCTGCCCTACTAGAATTCCACAGAAAATTAATCTAATTTGTTACTATATCTATTGTGCCTAGAACAGTGCCTGCCACCCAGTGGGCATTCCATAAGTGTTTGCTGAATTAATAAGTAAATTACTAAGTTACAATTAAAAACATACATTACTCATACATAGATCAATTTCCACTTCCTTTTAACTAAGAAATGGGACAAATCACTGGAAATAAGTCTGTTCTACTGCAGTCTGAATTTTACTTCCATAAAATAAAACACATACAAATAATTTCTAAAAATTAGGATATGATACCAGAAACCAGTGCATTGGCTAATGGCATAAGCAGCGAAATCTTGGCTCAACCAAACAGTCAACAAAGAAGGAGTATAGGCCAGGTGTCCCCACTTGGGCTATGCTGTCTTCTTACTTCCTTCTTCTGGCAGGAAAGGAGATGTCAGGCTGTAGGAAAGGAGTAGCACAGGCTACTTCCTCAAGGACTAAGTAAAGTATCATTCCATACTGTGGGCAAAAGGAGACAGGGGCAGGGCCAGGTGCTGGTCAGGAGAGGCAGTCCACTTTCAAGAGGGGAGAGTGAGCTGAAGATCCAGGACCTCTTTCTGGACCACTCATGATAGTTCTGAGCTCCATTCTGACAGTTCACAGGCACAGCCCTCCATTTTGCCTCCAGCAGGAGAAGACAAGAAGATGGAGAGGCTGTCAACCTAGAACCAATAATGACCAGTTCCAACTTAATTGCAGAAAGGGAGAAAAGATCAATTATTTAAGTTGCTTCATTGTCTAAATAAAACCGTGTTTTGACTGATGAAACATGAACCTAGATTCCTGTCTGAGCATATTTAAGATGGGAACAAAATGACAGTATCATGGTGGTGGGCGTTTAGATGCCTACATTGTTTTCATCTACAAAACAGGCTTTCCTTCCACACCCCAGCTCTTTGCTGGGCTGGTGGAGCTGATTGACAGATATAGCCCACTCCAAAGGAACAGTTCTTTCTCAAGGAATGAATGATTTGCTGTAAGTATTCAAATCCTCTGCTCAAAATCAAACATAAACTGAAGTATCAAAAGAAACAAAAATATGGTTTATAGTTTTAAAAGCATTTATTTGTGATTTTTGCTAAAAAGAGAAATTTCCAAAAAAATTTTTTAAGATTTTGAGACAATTTTCGGGCGCAATGACTCACGCCTGTAATCCCAGCACTTTGGGAGGCCAAGGCCAGTGGATCACGAGATCATGAGATCAAGACCATCCTGGCCAACATGTTGAAAACCCCGTCTCTCCTAAAAATACAAAAATTAGGTGGGCATAATGGGCGCCTGTAATCCCAGCTACTCGAGAGGCAGAGGCAACATAATCACTTGAACCCAGGAGGCGGGGGTTGCAGTGAGCCGAGATCATGCCACTGCACTCTAGCCTGGGCAACAGAGCAAGACTCGTTCTCAAAAAAAAGATTTTGAGACAATAGCTTTAAACTAATGCAGTCCATCTTAAAATCCTTAACTAATAGACTTTATTACAGAAAAATGTTATTACTGATAAGGACTATTCAAAATAATACAGATAACATGAATGTGCTCCTGTTCTGTTTTTATGTATCCATTATTTGTAATGAATACTTTCCTGTGTGTGCCGAATTCTTGTTTTTAGAAACATTATTTTGTAGTAGAGAAAACATAGGGAAGAATATGAGTTGTTACAACATATGGGTCTTTCCTAAAAGCACAAAAAAGACCCTGTCATGCTGTTCACAGAAGAGGCAATAGGAAAATCAGTGGGCCTGGGTGAGTGTGCTGAGGTTGGTGATGAACTAAACCACAGGTTACCAAGGCTGCTGTGATTGGATATTCCTGAGAAACGAAGTCTAGGATTGTTTCTTAGCCCTATAGCCACATTTGTGCTCTGGTAACTTTCTCATTAGACTGACACCATGTTAACTGCTTAGTGGCAGATGGTCCTTAAGTGACACAACCTTCGCTGTGGGCCATATTGCTGAGTGGTGTTAGCCCCTTATACTCAGTTTGGTCCCATCTGTCCAGAAAGGTGTTTGTAAACCTGACTCTGATTCTGCTGCTGCAGAGAATGTTCCAGGAAGTGTACCCTTTAATCCCTGGCCCCAGCCAGCCCTTTATCACTGGTATGGATTAGAGGTGCTCATTTGAGGATCAACATAGGCTCTGGTTGGAAAAACCACATTAGTAATGATTTTGACATAAGCAGAAGTTGAGGCCCTAACAATTACTATTTCACCAAACCAACTGAGGCTCAAAACTGCAATTAAAAAGAAATGATCTTCCACACATGATGACTTTCACACTGCATGACACTATTAAATAACCATCATTAGCTACTAACGCATGTACTACCTGTTTTCCAGAGCCCTTTCTCTGCCAAGAAATTTAAGACTAAGAATGATGAATGAATGAGTCATCAGCACAATAATTGTTGATACAGGACATGCGAATTGAAATTATTTAGAATAATTTAAGTGTATAAGGAATTATTACACATAATGATATTCCTCAACTAGTAAAGCTCTGCTTGTAAGGAGCCCACAGTTCATTTCTTTGCATCTACATTTTATAGTCTAGAAAAGAGGAAAGTAGTATCCATGGGATGCCTTGACAAAATAAAACAAAGTGATTTGGGGCAGTTTTGTAGGTACTTCACTAGATGCTGGGGATAGAAAAGTAAATAAATTATAAGCCCCTGGTCTCCACAAGCTTACAAATTTATGAGAGGGTACAGACAAGTACGCAAAAAGCCACAGTGCAGTGTGATAAGTATAATAATCAAAGTGTGCACCTGGTACATGATAGCACAGGAGAGTATAACTTGAAGGAGAAAGTTACAATGAGGGAAGAAAATCAGTCTGCTTAAGAATCTGCAACTTCCTAAATTGGAACATTTCATTCTCCCCTTTCTGGAAAACATGTCCTTCTTTTCTATCTAGAAATATTGATATCACAGGGGCATAGGAAAGATGGTAACCAAAGAGGGCTGGAGGACGGGTAACTTATATGGAGAAAACAAGTTCTTCCTAATCTTTTCAAGGTTTTAGACATGTGAACTTAAAAAAAAAAAAAAAAAGGTTTTTAACAAGACAGGAAGATTGTTGAGTCCTAACTATTCACTCACTGTGTTTTTTGCAAATTAAAGTGATCTCATGCCTATATCAGTTTTCCTGTTTCTTTAGAAATATTTACATTAAATTGAGATCTGAGGGGAAGATAGCACTCTAACTGGGCTCCTACTTTTAATACAATTTGAAAATAGCTGCAACCCCAATCCACCTTCGTGGTGGCCCAGAAATGCCGCGCTTTTTGTTTCTTTGTTTGTTTGTTTTTGTTGTTCATAGATTAGTTCACAAATACAATAATTAGACATACATGACTGGGCTGAGCATGGTGGCTCATGCAGGTAATACCAGCGCTTTGTGAGGCTGAGACAGGAAAATTGCTTGAATCCAGGAATTCCACACCAGTCTGGGCAACATAGGAAGACCCATCTCTACGAAAACCTTAAAAATTAGCCAGGTATTGTGGGGCACACCCATAGTCCCCAGCTACTCCAGAGGCTAAGGGGGGGAGGATCACTTGAGCCTGAGACATCAAGGCTACAGTGAACTGTAATTGTGCCACTACACTTCAGCCTGGGTGATACAGCAAAACCCTGTCTCAATAATAATAATAATAATAATAATAATAATAATAGTAACATGACTGAAAAGATTTAATAATGCTGCATAGCTTATATCCATCTCAATCCCTCCTTTGTCTTTCTCTCATGTTTTTTAAAATTGAAGTAAAACTCCCATAATATAAAATTCATAATTTTAATCATTTTTGAAGTATACAATTCAGGGATTTTTAGCATATTCACAATGCTATGCAATCATCACCACTATCTCATTCCAGAACATTTTCACCACCCAAAAAAGAAACCTCATACCCATTAAGCAGTCCTTCCTCATTCCCCACTGCCTCCAGCCCCTGGCAACCACTAACTCGCATTGTCTCTATGTATTTGCCTACCCTGGGCGTGTCATATAAATGGAATCAGGCTATACATGGCCTTTTGTGTATGGCTTCTTTCCTTTTGCATAATGTTTTCAAGGTTCATCTATGTTGAAGCATGTATTAGTACTTCATTTCTTTTTATGGTTGAATACTATTCCATTGCATGGATATACCACAATTTATTCATTCAGCAATTGATGGGTATTTGGGTTGTTTCTAATTTTTGGCTATTATGAATAGTGCCGCTATGAATGTTAATACACAAGTTTTTGTTTAAACACCTGTTTTCAATTTTGAGGAGTAAATAGAAGTGGAATTGCTGGCTTATATGGTCATTCTAGTTTAAACTTTTTGAGCAATCACCAAAATTTTTTTCTAAAGTTGCTGCATCATTTTTTATTCCCACCAGCAACATATGAGTGTTCTAATTTCTCCACATTCTGTCTAACATTTATTTTTTGTTTTAAAATATTTTTTCTTATAGCCATCCTGGTGGGTGAAAAGTGGCATCTCAAAAAAAAGAAAAAGAAAAAAAAAGCATTCTCACGTCAGGTCTTGAATTTTCTTCTTTTGTATATGAGGCCACAAAATTGAGAGACGTTTTCCCTAAGATGAGCTGAAAGTGAACTTAATGAAATTCTGAACAACAGAGCTGTTTTTCACTGACTCCCATCACCCACTCCTCAAAGAGCAACCATGATCAAAGCCAAGGCATCTAAATAATGCCTGTTGAAATTCAAGCTCCCAGAGGTACAGATAGTCAGGTGTCTTTAGCCAGTGATTGGCAGAGGCATCTAAACCATTATATGAGGCTTGGCTAGTAAAATGCTCTTCTGGGATTCTGGGACAATACCCACTCCCTTTTTTTAAACTTAACGAACATTCATTTTCTCTCCATATGTGCTGTATTTGTAAAGGAAAAATAAATATAGCTAAACACCAATTGTACATTCCACTTTAAAGAATGCAATTTGTTCAGGTAAAACAATGGGTTAAAACAGTTTGAGTCTTATGAAACCTCAAATTCCACCCTAGCACATTCCTCATTAATAATTGCACACATTCCTATGAAAGTCTGCCATCATTTATTTTAATCTTTGATTGCTATCATCAACACACTACAGAAGTTATTCTTTCCTTTTCAAGACATTTAGTTTTGAGAACTAAAACACATACAGTATATGTAAGTGATTACCTGTATAAAGCAACAGGGCATTAGGAATTATACTTTTTGTTTTTAATTTCTGCATCCATTTCTTCATTCAGGACTGGTACAGATAGCCTCCATGAGGAGTTTAGCCTCTCCTCGGAGTAAAGTCTACTGAGAGGAGGAAAACTGAGACTCAGTACAGTGGGCACAGCCTAGTTGAGGAGAAGGAGAAACTAAGGAAAAACTGGAGACAGCAAACCTTGAAGAAGGCAGAGCAATAAGCTGCTGCGGGTCACTCTTCCTGTGAACAGACAAGTTTCAGATAAAGACTTGCAGGGATCTTAGCGAGCAAAGCAACGTTTATGAAAAGGAGCAGGGGAGTTGCATGGAGTGTGATTCTTCCTTCCACAGGAACAGTTGGAAAGCCAAAGAGATCCTAGGGTAAGAATGATGGGAAGTCCCAGGGTTCGTTTAAAATCCTGATAATTGAACATCCATTCTTTCTTACAGGGAAACCGTTTTGATTCTTAAATGAAGTCAGCGAGCCTCAGGCTTGCCTACAGTGATGTCTCCTAATGATTTGGGCACGTGACTCAGATCCAGGTCACACATCAAGCCTCAGAAAGAGCTGTCACCCTAGCACTTCCCGGAAAAATTCGAATATCGCCCTGCCATTCCTGTGGTTGATGACAGGTCTGGTCATCGCATGGCGGCAGCTCCTCACCTGGATTTAGAAGAGCTGGCGTCCCCGCCCGCCCAAGTCTTTAAACTCTCGTCTCCCAGAAGCCGCCAACTCTCCAGGGTACAAAGTACAGCAGGGACGCGGGTGGAGCCCTTCCAAGCGGCGCAGCCTTATCTTTCCCGAGTGAACACATAGGTGGATTCCTAATACCGCGCCTGGCACGTTCTGTAGGGAGTCTCAAGCTCCTCCAGAGCTCCCAGCCGCGCGTCCTCGTTTCTGCAGTCGATATTCCTGTGGTAGACACGGGGGGATCTGAACGCTACGAGCTTTATTAAGAGATTTGCAAATGGTTCACTCAGGTCCCTGAACGCTTCCAACAGCCTAAACTGCCTGCTGTGTTATAGCGCAGAAGCCCCTAACGCACGGTGGTTGGCCTTTCTTCTCATAAGGCTCGCAGCTTAGGGTCAGTTTCCGCGACTCTAAGAGTAATTGCGTGGGCACCTGTGCTGGGGCCAGGCGCAAAGAAGGGAGTTGGACTGCGCGAAGAACGTCAACCTGCTACCAGACCGCTCATGCACTTTACACCGGCCATCTACTCCTCAGTCTGGAGGTTGAGCGCTCTGGGTAAGGAGGGCCCAGAGCTTCCCCAGCGGGTCTGAGTTGCAAGGCAAGCGAGGGTGGGAAGAGGGAGAGTAGGGTTCTGGACTGCAGGAGGGGAGAGGAGCTGGGGTCTCCAGAGAAAAGGGCAGCAATAGAGGGAAACTGAGATGAACTCCAGACATCCATGTTCATGGGTCCGTTTGAGTCTTTACTTGGGGTAGGAGAGGAGTGGGATGGGACAGAATCTATATCTTTGGTTCCCACCAGCTCTCCAGTAAAACCGAGGAACTCTCTTGGTTCATCTGAGAGAGAGATGGTGCTGCGAGGGAACCCCGGAAGCAGCCACTGAAGTTGAGCAGAGTGCAGGACTGGGAAGAAAAAAGAATGGGGGGAGGGGGGACAAGCCACCTATGTGCTCTCCTTCCTCTCTTTCTCCACCCCCACGCACTTTTTTCGTAGCTGCTGACGCGCTGGTGGTGCCTATTAATCATTCACCAGCCCAGAGCCGCGCCAGTTAATGGCTGTGCCGCTCGGGGCTCCCGCATCCTGGCCTCCCCTCTCCACGGTCGCGTGTGCCCGAGCACCCCGGAGCTGCAAACGGCAGCGACCAGGCAACTGCTGGGCTGTGCGCCCCGCCGGCGCCGGTAGGAGCCGCGCTCCCCGCAGCGGTTGCGCTCTACCCGGAGGCGCTAGGCGGCTTTGGGCTGCAGGCAAGCGGTAGGGTGCGGAGACAGGGCGCAGGCGGCAGGTGCGCTAGGAGAGAGCCCCAGCCCTGGCAGCCCCACTGGGCCCCCTCAGCTGGGATGTTCCCCAATGGCACCGCCTCCTCTCCTTCCTCCTCTCCTAGCCCCAGCCCGGGCAGCTGCGGCGAAGGCGGCGGCAGCAGGGGCCCCGGGGCCGGGGCTGCGGACGGCATGGAGGAGCCGGGGAGAAACGCGTCCCAGAACGGGACCTTGAGCGAGGGCCAGGGCAGCGCCATCCTCATCTCTTTCATCTACTCCGTGGTGTGCCTGGTGGGGCTGTGTGGGAACTCCATGGTCATCTACGTGATCCTGCGCTATGCCAAGATGAAGACGGCCACCAACATCTATATCCTAAATCTGGCCATTGCTGATGAGCTGCTCATGCTCAGCGTGCCCTTCCTGGTCACCTCCACTTTGTTGCGCCACTGGCCCTTCGGTGCGCTGCTCTGCCGCCTGGTGCTCAGCGTGGACGCGGTCAACATGTTCACCAGCATCTACTGTCTGACTGTGCTTAGCGTGGACCGCTACGTGGCCGTGGTGCATCCGATCAAGGCGGCCCGCTACCGCCGGCCCACCGTGGCCAAGGTAGTAAACCTGGGGGTGTGGGTGCTATCGCTGCTAGTCATCCTGCCCATCGTGGTCTTCTCTCGCACCGCGGCCAACAGCGACGGCACGGTGGCCTGCAACATGCTCATGCCAGAGCCCGCTCAACGCTGGCTGGTGGGCTTCGTGTTGTACACATTTCTCATGGGCTTCCTGCTGCCCGTCGGGGCTATCTGCCTGTGCTACGTGCTCATCATTGCCAAGATGCGCATGGTGGCCCTCAAGGCCGGCTGGCAGCAGCGCAAGCGCTCGGAGCGCAAGATCACCTTAATGGTCATGATGGTGGTGATGGTGTTTGTCATCTGCTGGATGCCTTTCTACGTGGTGCAGCTGGTCAACGTGTTTGCTGAGCAGGACGACGCCACGGTGAGCCAGCTGTCGGTCATCCTCGGCTATGCCAACAGCTGCGCCAACCCCATCCTCTATGGCTTTCTCTCAGACAACTTCAAGCGCTCTTTCCAACGCATCCTGTGCCTCAGCTGGATGGACAATGCCGCGGAGGAGCCCGTTGACTATTACGCCACCGCACTCAAGAGCCGTGCCTACAGTGTGGAAGATTTCCAACCTGAGAACCTGGAGTCCGGCGGCGTCTTCCGTAATGGCACCTGCACGTCCCGGATCACGACGCTCTGAGCCCTGGCCACGCAGGGGCCCTGCTCCAAAAGAGGGGGAGAATGAGGAGAAGGGAAGGCCGGGTGCGAAAGGGACGGTATCCAGTGCGCCAGGGTGCGGTCGGGATAACGTGGGGCTAGGACACTGCGAGCCTCTGACGGAGGGACCCAGGAAAGGCGCGCGACAATGGTAGAAGTGAGAGCTTTGCGTAGAAACTGGGAAGGCTTTCAGGCTACCTTTTTCTGGGTCTCCCACTTTCTGTTCCTTCCTCCACTGCGTTTACTCCTCAGACCCTTCTATTTTCCCTATCCTGCAACTTCGATCCTTTCTTCCGCACCGTCCCGCCAGGGCAGATCACGAACTCCTTAACAACTCAGTCTGATCCTCAGCCCCTCCAGTTGTTATTTCTGTTTGTTTAAGCTGAGCCACGGATACCGCCACTGGTTTCCCTCGGAGTTAGTCTCTAGCCGCGCGGGGCCGCTGTCTGGGTTCTGCCTGGTGCCCCTACTGGAGTCTCGGGAATGACCGCTCTCCCTTTGCGCAGCCCTACCTTAAGGAAAGTCAGACTTGAGAAAGATCTAAGCAGCTGGTCTTTTCTCCTACTCTTGGGTGAAGGTGCATCTTTCCCTGCCTCCCTCTCCCCCGCCCGCCACCACCATTCTCACTCCACCCAGAGTGGAGCCGGGTGCTTAGTAAAATAGGTCCCGTGCCTGGAACTCCAGGCTTTCTGGAGTCCCCATCCGAGCCCTCTTTTGGAGCAAAAAGGAGGGTCGAATGAGGAATTTTTACAAGATTGCGAGGTCAGAGTGGGGGGCGCGTAATAGGAATCACCTTCCTGCTGGGCGTTTTCAAAGACCAAGCGTTGGGCGCCCCCGGGCCGCGCGTTTGCGTTAGGCAGGGCAGGGTAGTGCAGGGTGCACCTTCCTCGGGGTTCGGGGTTCGGTTGCAGGGCTACAGCTCGCCTTGGCTTTCTCCCTTACCCAAGCTTCGGGAGGAACCGACCTAAAAGTAACAAGAGATAGGGTTTCCTGCTCCAGTGTATCTCAAAAGACCGGGCGCCAGGGGCAGGGGACCTAGGGCGACGTCTTCAGAGTCCGCCAGTGTTGGCGATGTCGCCGCAACCTGCCGGCTCCAGAGTGGGGCCTGCCTGGTCTCTAGAGGGTTGCTGCCTTTCAAGCGGTGCCTAAAAGTTATTTTCCTGTTTAACTTATGTATTTATTAATTTATTTGTGGTGTTGGAAAATGTGTCTCTGCTTTCCTTTTCTCTGCTTGCCTAGCCTCAGGTCTTTTCTTTGAGACCCCGGGGGTGGGCATGGAAGTGGAAGTGGGGGCAAGCTCTTGCCCCACTCCCTGGTCATCTCAACGCCTCTCCTCAATGCTGGGCCCTCTTGTCTTATCCTTTCCTCTAGCTTTTCTATTTTTGATTGTGTTGAATGAAGTTTGGAGATTTTTCATACTTTTCTTACTATAGTCTCTTGTTTGTCTTATTAGGATAATAAATAAATGATAATGTGGGTTATCCTCCTCTCCATGCACAGTGGAAAGTCCTGAACTCCTGGCTTTCCAGGAGACATATATGGGGGAACATCACCTTATATATGATTTGAGTGTATATATATTTACATATATATATATATATATATACTATGTGGACATATATATACTTGTTTATCTTGCTCCATTGTCATGAGACCATGAGTCTAAGTATAGCCACTAATGGTGACAGGTGTGAGTCTGGCTGGAACACTTTCAGTTTCAGGAGTTCAAGCAGCACTCAAACCTGGAGCTGAGGAATCTAATTCAGACAGAGACTTTACTCACTGCTGAAGATACCCCGGCTTCCTCTAGGTTCCAGCAGAGGCGATTCTTACATATGATCCAGTTAACATCATCACTTTTTTTGAGGACATTGAAAGTGGAATAATTTGTGTCTGTGTTTAATATTATCAGCTACATTGGAAGCCTGAGCAGGGTGAGGCCAATCATTTTAATTATTTGTATTTCCTGTATTGCTTTAGTATGCTGGCTTGTACATAGTAGGTACTAAATACATGTTTGTTGGTTGATTGTTTAAGCTAGAATGTGTTACAAAGATCTGGAGATACTAAATCTGGGGTTCTCAGGTTCACTCATTGACATGATATACAATGGTTGAAATCACTACTGAAAAATACGTTTTGTGTATATTTGCTTCAACAACTTTGTGCTTTCCTGAAAGCAGTAACCAAGAGTTAAGATATCCCTAATGTTTTGTTTAAACTAATAAACAAATGTGTTTTGGGTCATAAATCAGAAAGTTTAGATCTGTCCCTTAAACAAAATGTATATTATTACTCCTTTGGAAAATACATTTTTAATGGCTAAGAACTGTGAAATTTATAAATCAAAATCTTAATTATTATCCTTCTAAGAGGATACAAATTTAGTGCTTTTAACCTGTAATTATTGTAATATTAACTAAATAAACAGATGTATTATGCTGTTGCAAGTTGCCTTTGCTATTTGAATTTTATTTTTTCAGTGGATTACTTGGTAACACACACACACACACACTAGCTTAGTTGACTTATGTGTCACTTAGATTTTAAGAAGAAAGTTTTCAGATTACTTTTGGGAATTTTACCAAGTTTGTGGTTATACCCTGAATTATTTTGTGAAAAAGAAAATTGGCTAGTTCAAAAAGGGAGAGAGAGGTGGACAGTGAGAAAGAAGAAAAAGTTGAGCCAGAATGAATAGGAAGTAATGCACTCAGTTGCACTCCGTTGTCACCAAACTAACTGGATGATGTCTTAATCTCTCACAGATAAAATTACTATCTACCCTCATTTATAACCTCAGAGTTTGTTTTGGGAGCTAAGTTATTGCTGATTTACATCCTGAGGAAACATAACGGAAGGAGAAAACGATCTCCTAAAGATGTCCCAGAAGACAGTGGGTAAAAGAAATAGAAAAATCAGATTTTGACATAAGAAGACATATTTTCTGCCTTGTTCAGTGATGGCCATATCGATCTCTGGAGAATGTAAGAAATCACTAGGAAAGTTTGTTTTTAACAGACTTTAAAAACAGCAGTTTTATTTTCATATCAAAATGAGCAAAAAGGAATATTTTCCAAGCAGGTAATAGCAGTGGTTCCAGAAGCAGAGTTGGGGACACAGAGTTCAAATGCCTTCAAATGCCCTGTAACTCTATGCTTTATATGGTTCTATACATCATCACAATATGACTAAGGATAACTGGACTTTCGTCATTTCTTTTTTTCTGTCACTATGCAAGTCTCTTTTATTATTTTTAAAAGCTACAGCAAGGTGGGAAATTAAACTCGTAACTTAGATGTGCAGAGAAAACACATTTTGTCATTTGGTTTCAACTAATCTGAACAAAATTCCAAGCTCCTTCCAATACATTAGCTGAGCGAAAATATTAAACAAATAGTCAAGCATCCAGTTGAGCTAAAAATTTAAATAGCCATGAAAAAATTAAAAATTTCATTTGAATAAGTTTGGACAGCCTCTCAGCTGGCCTCTTCTTTCTCTTTTGACATCCCTATAATGGCTTTCGAATGAATATGAGGAGGAGGTTTTATGCATGCTACTGGAGGAAGGGATAAGGTCAAGTCCTTGGGAAAGGGGCTCTCTCTTCCTTTTGCTCTCTGGGGCCAGGTCCTTTGTCTATCTGTCTGCTTCCTGGCTGCAGTTTGTTGAAGTCTGCAGCTGTCAGAGCCTGTGAATCAACCTCTCAGCTTGGGGAGGCCTGCACTTCAGTTCCTGTGGGCTGCAGCTTTCTCTGAGTCTTCTATGGTCCCAGTACAGCCTAGGATCCCTGTGGTCTCCCCCAGCCTCTGCCGAGGAGTGAGCTCACCCTGCCACAGAGGCCGCATGGTAAAACTCTTGGCTCAGTGACCACAGGGTACCTCAATGACTGTAGACTGGCAACCCTTAGAATCTGCTCGACCTCACCATGCATCTCTTTTTTTCTGTGGTTTTCAGGACTTCTTCATCTCTCTTTAATTTTGTCAACCTCACTTATTAAAACATTCCACTCTCCCTACCTCACCTTTACACTAGAGGAAAAAGATAGTAGTTTAGTCCTTCAGTCTTACCCTTTGATGTGCTGTAGCAGGAAAAGTATTTAGTAATCCCTCCTGCCCCTCCCCTAAACACACACCTACCTGATTTCCAAGCATGTTTGTACTACCTATAAAGAAGTTGGAGTCAAGCCCTCTCCCACCCTAATGTAATGAGCCTCTCCTCAGAGAGAGAGACTAAAATGAAACATGATTTATAGAAGTTAAAACATATTAGTTTAATGTCTGTGAATTACTGTCTTTTTTATAAGTGATCTTGTGTTCCCAGAGTAGCATTTCCCAGGTCATCTTCTTACATAGTACCCACAGAAAAGGATCACACTTGAAAACCTTTGACTCCTCATCCATTTTAACCCTGACCATTGTACAAAAATGTTGAACATGTAATTTTGGCTTCAGAAAAAGGGCAAGAATTTCACCTGGAGAATAGTAGGGATGATTCATTTTTAAAATGGCAATATATTTCCAACCTATTTTAAACAAATAATAGAGATGTTACATTTGTATTGATCTGAAAACACTCTAACAATGGGATTCTGTTTTGAAAATCTTGTTCATTCCCTTTATTATTCCAACATACCACATCAGAGTGTGGTATTAAACTGAAGTAATTAATAGATGTTCATATAACTTTTGCCTGTAGCACACATAACTGTGGTGGGTACTTGTAAAATACAGTATTGCAAAGTCTATGTTTCTCTCTCATTGCATCACACAACTTTGAGCTAATGAGAACCTCTTCCACATATGCAGACAGATATCTTTCTTTTCATTCAATACATTTCAGTTTGTTGGCTTAAAAGAAGACAGTTTCCACAATGTTGAAATGACATGGTTTCCCAAGGGGAAGGCAAACACAGAGATAATGTTGTAAGTGATCACTTAGTATTTTGTTAAATATCTAGAGACAGGGTATTCGAGTGAGCATACTTGTGAAAGGACTGTGTTAGGAATGACCAAATACAGCCCAGCTTCTGATATCAACTAGAAAAGAAGGGGTTCTGCAAGTATGACAAATTTGAGGAGGCCTATGAACTGAATGAGCCAGTTAAAATTGAAATATCAAAATGCTTCCTTATCATACTATTGGGGAGAGAGGAGCACCATCTAAAGAAAAGATATAATTTTAAATAAAATCATTAAAACTTTGGTTAGAATGTTCACTTTTATAATAAATGTAATTACTGTCAAAACATACCTTAAACTCAACTGGATTAGCCAGCAACTAGAAATATTATACCCATTTAAGATTGAGACTACAAGAATGTTACCAGAACTCTTTGGAGTAATACGGAACTTAAAACTTTAAACATAAATACCTCTTTAAGCCAGGTTGGTCTAAGTCTTCAATTTTGAGTGGACAAGAAGTATAAGAGAAAATGAGAAGTGGGAAATGCTATCAGCTAGCATATTAACTCATCACTGAATAACTCTAGCCCACCCTCAGTGCCTACATGCTTGGAAAAGTTAGTAAGGAAGACTTCAAGTATTTCCAGCTTTAAGAATTTAAGAATACAAAGACTATATGCTAGATTCCACTTAAAGGAGGACGTGTTACATAGAGGAGGTCACTGTAGAATACTATGTACAAAAACAGTTCTGACTTTCAAAAAATAATACCTATCTCAAAAGGCAACTGACACTTCCCTTAAATTTAAAAAGAGAGAGAGAAAAAAACAAACCAAGACATGATAGGCAAGCAGGATGATATTTTACAATAGCACAGAAGACTT